>NW_022900914.1:57612979-57616520 GCF_012274545.1 Fukomys damarensis
TATATATATATATATATGTCATGTTAGACAACAAGACAAAGAGAACTAAAATTAAAGATAGAAGTAAAGTTACATATCAACTGAAATGAAGACAAGGAAATTATTCTGAAACATCTGGTTGGGTCACATAGAATCACACATATATTTAACTGTGGAATATGAAGACAAAAATATTAATATGAGAACCCTACAACCTGCATTTTAAGGTAGAAGTAAGATATTAATGAGGAATGCCAGTAGCATCTAGAAGTTAGTAAGAAGAATGGATTCTCCTCCAAAACATGCAGATGGTAACTCATATGCTATTGACATGTTGAAATCCTAAATCCATTGTGAGTGTATTTGGAGGTATAAGTAGACAACTAAGATTAAATGAGTTCATAGGAATGGAACTGAGTTTTTATATGATTTGTGTTCTGATAAAAAGAGACATAGAGTTCTGTTTTTATTACTGTATCTCCTTATGTGAAGAGACAGTGAGGAGACCACCGTCTTCAAGCCAATAATGGAGCCACTATTAGAAATTTAATTAGCTATCACTCTGATCTTAGATTTCTATCCTCAAGAACTCTGAGAAAACAAATTTCTGTTCTTCAAGCAGTGTAATCTATAGTATTTTCTTAAGCAGCTTGAATGAGTCACATTTCTGATGCTATAATAAAATACAGGTATATTAATTAGTCAGCTTTTCCATTGCTGATTCAAAAAACCCAACATTTGCAATTTAAAGGAGGAGAGGTTGCATTTGGCTCATGGTTTTAAAAGTTTCCATCCATGGTCAGCTGTCTCCAAGGCAGGAGCATCATGTCAGAAGGGATTTAGCCAAGACCTTCAATACATAGTGGCCTGGAAGCAGAACTGAACTGTGCCCGAGGGAAATATCCCAGAGCCTTGATACAGATCCAAGGGCTGAATATCCAAGACCACCAGACACACACAGAAATGTGTTTCACTATTCCTTCCTGTAAAGGGTTCACAGGTCAATCAGATTCACAATCCAGTTTAACACACACTGTAATTTTAGTAATATATGAAGAATACTTTTGGCTCCTGGTTCTGGGGACTGATAAATCTTGAAGCATGTTACAAAGACCTACAAATATGCCATTTGTGAAGGGCTTCTTGCTGCATATTACATGGCAGAAGGACAAGCAAGAACATGGAAGAGAGAGAAAATGTATGTATAAAACGGGGCTTAACTCATTAACAAACACATTCCTATGATAGCAACTTGAACCCATGGTGAAGGCAGACCACGTGGTTTATAAGTAATCACCTCTTTGAGATCACAAATCTAAATATCATGAGTCATGATGCCAATTAAATTTCAGCAGTTGGAGCAGAACCAGTTAGATTGTGTTGCCATAAGTAGGCAGCTACTGTTACAAATACTTGCAAATGAAGATATGGTTTTGTAACTTGAGAAGGAGAAAAGACTGAAAGAGTTTCAATGTGAATACTAGAAAAAGTATACATCACTGTGAACAGACTATTGGTAGACATTTGGACCTTAGGGATTATTTTGGTGAGACTTTAGATAGGCACAAAAAATAAGTTACTGGAAAATATTTGAAAAGTGAACCATGTTATAAATTGGCGAAAGACTTGGTTGAACTGTGTTCTAATGTTTTGTGGAAGGTAGAAAACATTTGTTTAGAGATAGCATCTTGCTAAATCACTTAGTTGCTCAAACTCGGCTTAAAATTGAGATCCTCCTGCCTCAGTCTCCCAGAGGCTGTAATCTGATATTACAGATGATTATAGATTACCTGCCCTATTCGAGGTAGCAATTTCAAGTAAAATTTACTATTAGTTTAATATATTTCTAGCCAGTGTGCTGATCTCTTGGTTCCTCTTGATATCTTATACTAAAATATGAGAGCAGAAAAATGAATCAAAGAAGGATTTGTTAAGCAGAAAGAAATCATATCTCAAAGATTTAGGACATTCTCAGCAGCCTATCCCTTTTGAAAAATATGGGAATATGTTCTAAAGAGACATCAAGGGTGTGCCAGACCAACCATTTTATAGGCAAATTATGAGTGTATTTGAAAAGAGGCAGAAAGAGGTGGGATTATGCCAGCAGAGACACCACAATTTGATCTAAACAGGATAGAGAAAGTGGGAAGGAATGAAGAAAGGATGTTGAATTTTTAATTTTATTAGACAAAATCAAAGGGCTACATGGCTATGAATATATGCTACTTCTCAAGAAAAGAAATGAAAGATGTCAAAATTGCTCCATAATAATCAAGGTTACTGTTTCTACCCCAGGTACCCACTGCCTAAGGAGTAAGGCTGTGTTCACATCTACTTCAAAGAGCAGGGCAGCCAACATCAGACGTGTCTGCTGAGCTTCCCTGCAGAGTCAGTGCCAATCCATTGGGCTTGCAGGTAAGAATGTGCAAATACAGAATTTTTCTCCAACTTAAATTTTAGAGTAATTCATTTCACTGGGTTTAAGGTTGTTTGGGAACTGTTAATGTTACTTTTTTCTCAGTTAAATATCCAAGCTCATGACTTTTAACTTATGCTTTCCAAAAAACACTTGACATTAATCAAGAGACTTTCTCAGCCAATTTGTAAGGATCATTTTCTCTGTAATTTCAAACAATGTACTTTTTAGGTCATTCTGAGCTTACATCAGTATTATCTTTAACACTTGTATTGGTTAGGGTTCTCTGGAATAACAGAGTCAAAAGAAATTGACTTTAATAGAAAACAATCCAAAATAAATATGGATTTACTAAGTAAGCTCATCGGATCAGAGGCAGAGGAATCCGCAATGGCCATTTGTGCACTGGAGAGCCAGAGGATCCCGTAGCTGCTGAGTCTAAGAAGATGGAAGCCACAAACGATCAAAGATAGAGCATCAGATAAAGGTAAAAAACCCGAAAGCTCTCTGTAAAGTCACCAATGTGAGTCTTTTTTTTTTTCATTGAGTTTATTGGTACATTTTAGGTACACAGTACAGTTACATTCATCTTTGGGACCTTTTACCTTTACATGACAGGTCTTGGTTCTCACTTTTTCTGTGTGGAAAAAAACCAATGTGAATCTTAATTGAGAAGGTGAAGAAACTAGAGACTGATACTCAAAAGCAATTACAAAGGCTGGAGCAACTTCAAACCAGTAACACTTCCTACTTCTTTCCCTTTTTATACCATTCAGGTGATAAGCTGATTTGTTGCTGTCACTCACATATGGGGTAAGTCCTTTCTGCTCAGTATGGTGGCCTGCATATCAATACAGATACATTCAGAACTTTACTAGTTTGCTAGGTGACTTACTTAAGTCAAGCTGGCATATCATAACTAATGCTTACAATGTCCATATTTATACTAAGCATAGTTTTGAGGAAAACTAGGTTATTTTCTAACATATGTATCAAAAGCCTTTCAGTTTTTACCTGTTACCAAGTTCCAGAGTCACTTTCACACTTTTAATTACCCAGATCTGTAATTTTCACTCCTGATTGTCTTAACTAAATAGATTTTCTTAACTAAATACTCCAGTCTAGCTGAATTAGGCAAGAGAAATA
>NW_022900914.1:57616625-57702736 GCF_012274545.1 Fukomys damarensis
AGTCGGAATCCCACACTGTTGGCAGGTTTAAGCATTCCACAGACTCCTCTTTTTGGCTTGTTTATGGATACTTTGTGCCTGTGTCTCATATAGTCTTTCTCTGCAACATGAACCTCTGACGTCTCTTCCTATGAGAACATTTGTCATACTGGATTCAACCACTAAGCTGTTATCTCATTAAATTACTTATTTTAACTATTTGAAAGATCTTACTCCAACTGTAATCATATTAGTGTTTAAAACTCCACCACATGAATTTGGTGGATGTAGTGGGAAAATGTAAGTTTAGGGGAAGTAAAAGAACAACCACATAGAACAAGAGGATGGTAGATAAGAGGGTAAATAAAGGAAGATAACAAATCTAGAGTGAATTTTTACATTGTCATCTAAGCAAAATAAATAGGCTTTCTGTTTCAAATTTTTGTATTATTAAAACTCCCTAGCAAATATCCTTTGCTCATTTTAAAATGATGATGTCACTGAAGACTTTTTTCTTTTACTTATCAAGCTTTGAGATATGATTTTCATCACTATTATCAACTATTAGGGTAAGTTTAAATGTTGGAAAGGTCAACTTTTTCATGGCTTGTTTTTGGGTATACATTAATATGACTTCAAAATTTTATATTCTGGGATGGTAGCAACATTACAGATAAAAACAAACTTTTTTGGCTCATTTCATCCAGCATTCAATCTGTATTTCTGTTATTTGGAAATTTCTGTTGATTTGGGTTCTATACAATGTTTATCTCTAATTATTTATAGAATATGTATAATGATTTGGATGTTGAAACACTTCATAAATCATGATTAATTGAATGAATTACTTTTTTTTTTTGTACTGGGGATCAAACTAGGGACCTTGTGGCTGAGAGGCAGGCAGCAGAGCCACTGAGCTAAATCTCTGGGCCAAAATAGCATTTTTTTTCTGCTTCATGTTATCTAATATGATATTTGGGTGATATTTGAGATAGAAGTAGTATGCCTAATATGAAATCTAATTAAAAACCAATTTTTTCTTCTTTTTAAGAAATAGAATTTTCTTTAATTCATAATTTTCAGTAAGATCTTATAACATGAAGTTTGCTAATGCATTACATTATAATATAGGTAAATTAGTATGTTCCAGGAGCAATTTCAATTAATTATGTTATATCAAACCATACTGGCTTAAAAATTATAATTCGTATTCTGATTCCAAAATGACAAGCTCATTATTTTTCACTTTTCTTTTTTCTCAGTAGAAATATACAAACAAATAAAACTATAAGCACTGAATCAATATGTTTATATTGAACCATTAATTTCTTATGCTGAAATGCATTTCCATAATTTATTTTTAACTTTGATCTCATGAATCCCAAATAATATTAGGGATAGTTTAATAGAAATATTAGTTTTGTGTAATGATCAGTACAAACATTATTTAGCACACTCCCAAGCAAAGACCTTTGCTAAAGAAGAGAGGATAAGGAAAAACATTACACCACTTATTTTGACACTACTTGATGAATAAATGGAATAGAGCCATGTTTTCTTTCATAGTGACAAATATATCATTAGATATAGCAGATGTCCTAGATGTACTATATATGCATATATATTAATGATCAGTACAAACATTATTTAGCACACTCCCAAGCAAAGACCTTTGCTAAAGAAGAGAGGATAAGGAAAAACATTACACCACTTATTTTGACACTACTTGATGAATAAATGGAATAGAGCCATGTTTTCTTTCATAGTGACAAATATATCATTAGATATAGCAGATGTCCTAGATGTACTATATATGCATATATATATATATATAACTATATGTTGGGGTCTCCTTCTAGATGATGGGGTCTCCTTCTAGATGAGGGGACTTGGGTAGATGACCACAGACACAATGATTGACCAAAAGCTGATGGCTAATGGTAAAGTTTATTTCTTACTTAGGGTCTTTATATCAGTTTCAAGGTGACACACAAAAGCACGATCACAGTAGTTTGATGATTAACAACAGTCACAAGGAGGCATGAGTAAGATAAAGGGCAATCACAAGAAGCTAAGAACAGATACGCCCTGTTTAAACTAAGGACAGAACATCTCAATAAAATATCTGTTTATAAAAAAAAAGGGAGTGTGAACCAGTAAAAGGGAATGTAAATTGGGAATAAGAAGAAGGAATTAGGGAGTGGTTCACAGGTCCATGGACTTGGCTCCAGCACGTCACCTTCGAGACACCAGTGTCTGGGTGAGAAGCAGCATTCCAAGACTTGGGGTCAGCACTTCAGCCGTCCCTCTTCTCATGCCCCAACATCTATCTATCTATCTATCTATCTATCTATCTATCTATCTATCTATCTATCATCTCTCTACAATGATATTGAAGAGACCCAGAATTGTAAATTTTCTGGGCTTTCCATAAGACTCTCTTTTTTGCTCACAAAACAATAATTCCTATAAATGTTTCCCAAACAAAGATAAAAGGGTGGGGATTGTGGTTAGTACATGCCAAAACATCAGTGAAAGTACACTAAGTGAGGAAGCTTGATCTACATGGGGAAATTTCACTAATATTTTTAAAGAGCCAATTCTCTTAAATAAAGAGCATATCATAAAACCTACAGGTAAGAATTTAAATGAGGCATCTAAGGACTTGGTGTAAAAACTGGTATTGCAAGAGCTGTGTTTGTTTCCTAATTGCTTTAAGACTATGTGGATCTTGAACTCCTTGGGACAGATTGATTTAATATTTGTAAGCAAGTGTCTTTTGTTTCAGTGATCTCTGCTTCATCCACAATCTCACAACAATAACACAAAAGAGGGTATGCAGGGTTTTTTTCCTTTTCTTTTTTATAATTTTAATTCCAAAATTTCAAGAAGGACAACCCTTCTTAACCCAGTTTGCATTATGTTTCATCCCCTTTTCTATTAAAACGTGTCTGTGGAATAGAATCAGCCACCTTATTTTCCACTTAAAATAGAGTCTATGTCATAGACTACTGGAAAATGATCTGTAAAAAGCAAAAGGTATAGCAAATTCTTTAGGTATAGTGTATACTAAGGGGATAAATGATTGGAAATGACTGAACATATTGTTGACATCAATGAAACAATTAGTAGTAATTGGAAATTACCAAGGACTCTTCTTTTTTTGTTTTGATGAAGTCTCACTGTATGAATTATTTCCCATGTTCCTTATGCTTCATGTTGACTTCCCACTATGTCTTCCTCTATCTACTGAACCACCAGGTACTGTATTCATTATTTCCAAATTGTCACAATATTTTCTTAAATATTAAATAGAATCAGGCTTCTTCCTCTCCATTCTCAGTTAGTTCTAAATAGTGCTGTAGAACTACACTTTCTTCCAATGAATGTGTGGTTCTTATAATTACAGTAAAACTATTTGCACTCAATGAAAGACAATAGATAGCTTTTATGAGTGAAAACTTTATACACAATAATATTCTTTCAAATTGTATTTATGAAGACATGACATGGGCAAATGTTTCCTATTTCTTTCACAAAATGGAGCCAACAACTCAGGATGTTACATGAAGACAAATATAAACAGACTTAAACAAATGAAGTAATGAATAGATACTGGTTAGGCAACTTTGGAACAAAAGGGTGACATGGTAGTGAGGTACTTGAGTCTAGATTTTGCCTTTCGTATCTCTGTGAGGATACTGGAGAAGGCAATAAACCACCAAACTAAGTAATATGAAGGTACTTTCACATTCACCAGGCTGTAAGTTTGTACTAATTCATACACAGGAATGATATGAGAAGACTGAATGATCCCACCTAGCAATTAATTAGCCATCCATCATGCAGTGCTGGTAGAAGCCATTTGGGGAGCTTACACTTATCCCCCTATGTGTCACCTACAATCTCTCCCACCATCCCGTCACTTGTGAAATATCAGGACTTTTATCATTGTTCTCCTAGCAAGCAAGGCTGCACACAGATTAATAATTTAAAATACATTTAAATATAATCCAAATTCTCATAACAGAACTCAAACAGAAGTCATTTATTACACAAATAAAAGTGAAGATCTCAACTCCAATGAATGAATGCTACCACAGAAGCCAACATAGAGATGGTGCACATGTTACAATTGTCTGGAAAGGATTTTCAAGTAGTTCACATAAAAATGCTTCAGAGAGTAGTAGTAGTTTTAAGTTATTAATTTTTAAAATTAACACTTTTTAATGGAAACAACTTGACCAAAAATCTTTCACAGAATTTTGACGCATTAAAACAAGCTTTAATGGGAAAAAATTAAAAAGTTCAAATTTCAGCAAATCAATAGGAGATGTAAATGTGACAGAAATGAAAAGTTTAGAACTGAAAAATATAAAAATCAAAACCCAGTAACAACATCAGTGAGTGCCTCACCAGCAGAATGGAGAATGTGAAGGAAGATATCTATTGCATTGAATATAGGACTACAGAAACTGGCCAATCCTAAAGAAAGTGGTAGACTAGAAATTTTTAATGTTGTTTTGCAAAAATGTTGAGTTATACTATGACAAACATCTAACTCTTGTGTCATTGGAGTCTCAGAAGGAAAGGTAAAACTGAGAAAGTGTTCAAAGAAATATTGGTTGAAAATTTCTCAATTGAGGCAAAGACATGCAGTTATAGACTCGTGTGTCTGAGCAAACCCCACATTGGATAAACTGTAGTAAATCTATGTTGACAGATATCATCATTAAATTTGTGAAAAATAAAGTCAGAATAAAAATCTGGAAAGCAGCTGGAAAGAATTGACACATTATCCAGAGAAGAATAGCAATTCAAAAGAAAAATCTCCACAGACATGAAGGCTGGACAATGGAATAGAATATTTCATGTGCTGGAACAACTATTGACCTAGAAATCTATATTGAACAAAAATATTATTTCAAAGTGAAGGGCAATTCAAGACATTTTAAGTTAAAGAAAACTAGAAAAGTATTTTGCTAATAGATTTAGTTACTAATCCTATTTAATCTTGGTTACTTATTAGTAACTTACTAATAAGATTAGTTAGTAAACTTATTTAATAGACTTAGTTACTAATCTTATTTATTATTTAACACAGTTGTTATTTATTAATTTTGACACATGTAAATCTTGTTAATCACTCTTTATCATTTTGAGGAAGTTCCTTTGTACTAGTATTTTCCTGGGAGTTTTTAGTCATGAAGAAATACAATTTTGTCAGATTATTATATACATAATTTAGTAAGAATTTATCTTCTATCTTTACGGATGTATTGCTATTGTGGGAAATATAGGCTGAGTTTCAAATATGGAACGGTAGAATTACTTGTGAAAAACATGGATATATACATACAAGAATTTTTCACAAATACAAGATGTATATTTGCAGCTATAAAACAGTACCATTTTTCTTCCCTGAGAAAATGAACAATAAAAATTGGAATTAAGTTGTATTTTTTCTAATGAATAAGCTTTTACTTATAGGACAGTAGTCTCACAGATTATAGTAGAGACAAAAAAATTCCTATTATCCACCAAAGTTAAATGTGACATAGTACAATTCAGTATGCACTTATTTATGATGCTACTAATGTAAATAAGACTACAATGCTGCCAGTTGTAGAAAAGTACAACACAATTATGCACATAGTGAAAATAAATGAGATGGGCATGATAGCTCACGCCTGTAATCCCAGCACTCGGGAGGCTGAGGCAGGAGGATTGCTGTGAGTTTGAGACCAACCTGAGCTACATAATGAGTTCCAGGTCAGTCTCAACTACATAGTGAGAACTTGTCTCAAAAAAGAAACAAAAAAACAGAAAAAAAAGAAAATAAATATGTTATTAGTTTATCTATATTATATTTATTATCCTTATTTTAGAGTATACTCATTCTACTTATAAAAATTTAATATAAAACATAGTACCATATTTCACCAACAGCCTCATACATCTGACACTTACTGATTGTTTTGATTGCATTAAAAGAGTCCAGTTTCAGTGATGGACCCTCCTTTGTGATGTTTGGGCAATGACAACATTGTAGATATGTGTCTAAGAACTCATCCTCATAGTTGAGTGGCACACAACTTTATATTAAAGTTATAAAATATATCACCAGGCTGCTGTTGAGGTACTTTAAAGTAAATATGTAGATTTACTTTTATTATATAAAGCTTGAAACTTTATTAGCAATAACAAAGACAAAATGCCTTCTAAATTAAAGCATCTTTATTAATGGTATGGAAAAATATAGGCAAGCACTGAAGATATTATAACAGTAAAAATTATCAAAATTATGTAGGAATAATGAAACATGTGAAAATAAAATACACATTTATGAATTTAAAAAGAAGCTTTAGCTCTTGAAATAATTAAAATCTCACAGTTAATTGAAAAAACCTTAAGAATAAGCCAGGATTTTCCTGGACAAGAAACACTGTTGGCTTCATAACAAGATGTATAATATTTTCTACATTAACCTCGGGTTCCAATGCATCTCTTCCTCAAATCTTCTGTCCATTTTTCTGGATTTATTATCATGACACGAATGTTATGAAATATGTACTATTAAAATCAAGAATGAGTTTTATTTGGAAAGCAGGTCACACTGATGTTTTCAATAGATTGTAAAATGTAACTAAAATGCTGTACAAAGCATAATCATAGCTGGTAAACCACCAAGACATTGCACGAGTCAAAAGTCACACCACTGCTGTCCTGCTCTCACCATGGTCTCTCTGAAAAGCAAGTCATTACTGATTACCTTCCCTCTCACTGATAAGGTTATAATAATCTGGAGAGCTAAATTAATAATATCCAGAATCTATGACACCTATAGAAAATATTCAGTGTCAGTGTGGATAAATAATAACAAATTATAATGACAACCAAATAATATCAAAAAATTGAAAGCCTCTACTATGTCTCAGTCACTTTCTGAAAACACTACAGATATTAGTTTTATTTCTTAGAGCAAATCATGAGAAGAGATGCTTTTATCCAAATTCACAAAAGAAGCTGAAGCATGGTGATAAGCAGCTTGGTAATTGTAACAGAGTCAAAATTGTAAATTTTAATCTTCAGCAAAGCAATGGAATCTTCAACTGTTGGAAGTTTCCCTCCACAGCACCAGGGATTAAACTCAGGACCTTGTACTTGCCAGAAAGGTGTGGTGCCCCTGAGCTAAATCCCCAGTCCCTGGAAGTTTTCTTTGAACATTAATGGAACATTCTTGCAAGTCTTGTAGTTCTACTCATCTTGATAGGAAAATAGTTCCTAGGGATGGAATCTCTGACAGTAGCATGAATGCAAATGTTTACCTACTAGCCAAGGAGAAAGCGAGAGTGAGTTGTCCCAAAGGGAAAGCTGGAAACATGGTGGTAGAAGAACCGTGTGATGGAAGTGTATGTTTCTTCAGCAGTTTGCTCAGTGATCGAGTTCCAGCCAGGTCAAGGTCTCAGGTAATGTAAGTGGTATCAGAATTAATATAATTTGTGGGTAAAATATACATAAGAGTTGTAACCCCAATATAAAATGAATGTTAAAATTTTTAAAAATGTTTTGATAAAGGATATATAGCCAATAATGCTTATATTAGGGGGCTCTAGAGGAACTATAGAGGAATTATACATAAAATATGTATAATAATTCAAAGTGATTTATTAGGTAGGCTTATGGGATCAGAAGCAGAGGGTCCTTTTGGCAGTCTGGATAAGAAAGAGAAGAATTCCAAATGATGGCTGCCTACATTCTGGAGAGGAAGAGAATGCAGTAGTTCTGAATGCTTGAAAGCCTGGAAGCTCACTGTAGTTTCACTGCTGCAAATATGTCAAGTTTTTATTGAATGGCTGAAGAGTATGCACCAGAAAACAGAAGGAGCTAGAGACCAATATTCAAAGGAAATGGGGGAGACTGGCCCTCCTGTACAAAAGGGAAGCCCAAGCTCCTTCTTTCCCTTTTAATCTGTCCAGCTCCATGGGTTTGTGCCACTCACATGTAGCATGGATAATACCCCGGCTTCAATTTTCTGGTTTACATATCCACCATCCACAGAAACACACAGAATGTTCTAGTCTGTTAGGCAGTTCTTACTCAAATCAAAGTAATGTATCACAACTGCCACAATGCCCCTCAGAATATTCTCCCTCACATCCACTGCTTACCTTTCATGGTCATTTTAACTTTGAGAAGTATCTGAATTTGCATGATGACAGCCTGGAGAATAACCATACACCATAATGTTTTTACTTGACAGAAATTGCTGTAAATATTTTGAGTCATTTCGGGACATCAAGGCATCCATAAAAAGACACTTTCAGAAAATGGCAAGAATTGTAGAGCTAGTATGTTTGAAACAAGGGGGAGATATAGTTAAATGAATTAATGAAAATGTATATTTTTAAAATGTATAGTTAATATAATACATTTTTAGAATTTTGCTTTTAAAATTCACCATATTTTGTGATCAGACCTTATAGTATGAACGCTGATGGTTCAGGATCACCTAACAATCTAAGTTCAGGCTTTGAAAAGTAGAAGAATTTACTCACAGAAATGTCTTTCTTTTCTCATTGGAAAAACAGTATTGAGTATTTCCCCACTTGTCAGAATCAGTATTCTATTTCAGCTCTTAGGTATGTTACCAGCATTTCTCAGCAGAAATGCCATGTCACTGAGTCGCAGTCTACCCAGGCCTACAGACAGTAGTAGTGGGCCCTCCGAAGAAGTTGGAATCAGCAAACATGGGATGCATGATGCAGAGCAGCTTTGAGATTCAGTCTTTAAACAGCAGATTGCAAGGTCACAGCAAGTTTGCATACTTCTTTGCTACTCCTATCAAACACATCATTTGAAGGAAGATGACCCTTTTTACAGAATCATGCTTTGTGTTCCCTTATATAAGCCTATCTGTTAAAAGGATAATGGGCTATCTCTGGCACAGGAAATTGCTGTGAAGGAGAGAATAGAGTCCAGAGCAGCGTTTTTAAAAAACACATTACATCTTCTCTGGCGGAACGGGCACACATTCGACTGGAAGTTCTTATTAGACTTTTGGACATTTTGATAGTTTAGTGTCACAGAACTCATCTCCAGTTCTTCCTCATTAATGATCACTTGTGGCTCCTTGAGAAATGAGTCAGTGGGATTACATAGCTAGAGGAGTAAAACTAGTGGTCCTAGGCATACCAGGCCAGACATCAAGAATCGAGGCGTCTTTACATAAGAATGAGATTGACGGGTCTGAGAGGCACAGACATTTCTGGCTTGCATGATTAAACTCAAGACATAACTGCCTAATTTTAATCCAAAATCAAGAGGTCTCTGGGGTATAGCTATGTACTCTGGGGGACTCAATGCTACAAGGAATAATGGGAAAAATGTTCATTGAGCACATATAAAAGTATGCTCTGCAGTGGGCTAAGATCAAGGATTGAATTCAGCACAAGATGTAAATGGCTTTGAACTCCATGGGACAAGATGTATAGTAGCCAGCTAGTAGTTTATATGGTGGGGGTAGGAGACTACTGAGTATTGATCCTCTGGGGATTCGCACTAAGGTACATCCCCAGATATTTGTATGTCTGTCTGTTTCTAAATATTTTTAACACAGGGTCTTGCTGAATCCCTAAGTTATTCAAGCTGAGCTCAGACTTGTGATCCTCCTCCCATAGTCTCCAGTACTGTATTACAGCCATGTGCACTATGCTCTGATCCCTAGAAGTTTTAGAAGTCAGATAAAACCTGTAGGCTCCTACTCAGAATAATATTTTTTGAAATAAATTTTCTTGTGAATGTTCGTGGTGCATGTAAGCTATACATAGAAAATAAAATATTACTAGAGTGCAAGAAATTAACATGTCCATCATCTCATGTACTAATTTCCTCCTGTGTAGAAAGAACAGATGCAATCTATCCATTTAACAAAAATTCTTAATGCAGTAGACTAGTATCAACTATAGTCCTCATTTTTACATTAGATCTTTCACTTGGTTCATCTTATATATTGGCTACTTTGTATTTTTTATTTCTATCTCCCTATTTTCTTTCAACAACCCAACATTTTTTTACTTTGTATCTTTATGTATTGGTGTTTTAAGTTTTTATTTATTTAGACCCCATGCACTAGTGAGATCATGTAATTTATGTCTTTTTGTCTCTGGATTCACCAAATATTCCCTAGATCTCTCCATGTTGTGGCAAATGTCAAGATGTTCTACTTGAGAGTTGATAATATTTTATTCTTTGTGTAAGTAAATGCCATGATGTGTTTATCTTGCTGTGCATTAAGGGACACACAGGCTGTTTTCTATATGTAAGCTATGGTGAAGAATTCTTCAATGAAGATGGGAGTACAGATATCTCCATGAGGGGGTCATTTCATGTCCTTTGGGTGTACACTAAGATGAGGAACGGCTGAGATATATATAACTCTATTTTTAATTTATTTTGGAATCTCAATATTGTTTTCCATAATGACTTCAGCAAACTTATTTCTACAGTGTGTATAAGGACGCTTTTTTCTCCATATCCTCATAAACACTTATTTCTTGTCTTTTTGATAATGGTTGTCATAACTCCTGTGAAAGGCATCATGATGATATTCATTTTCATGATGGTTAGTAATAGTAAACAGATTCATGTACCTGTTGGTCATTTTTTTAAAAATTGAGTTTATTAGTACATTTTAGGTATACAGTACAGTTACATTCTTTATTGGGATCTTGTACCTTTATTGGGATCATGACAGGTCTTGATTCTCATTTTTTTCCCCTTGCAGGGAAAAGGGGAATAAAAAAATGTTGGTCATTTTTAAGTTATCATTGGAGAAACTTCTAGGAAATAATGTCATAAGTACTTTTAGTAGATAATACATGATTATCAATCAAACTAATTATGTTATTCTTATTTCTATGTTAAGAGCAATGCACTTGATAAATCAACTCAGAAATAGTTAGAGAAATGAAGGACCAACTAAAAGTTCCCAAGTATTTCACACACTGTACCTGATTTAGAATACCAGAGATGTTTAAAATTTATCCTATGAATAAAAATACTGTGACATAAAGTTTTAAAATACTTAAAGAATGGAACTGTATTTTTGTTGTTTAAGAGAATAAGGAAACTTGGTTTTTGTAAGAGAAGACTGCTGTGCTACTAGAGAATACTGTAATTATTTCAAGACCTACAGCCTTAAAGATAATTGATGAGGAAAAAATGAAAATGTTCACATATTTTTAGGTAAAGATAAATATTTATATCAAAACCATTCATTTAATATATAAAAATTTCAATTCTAAATAGTGATCATTTTTATGTGACCTAGGATTTTCATAAGATCATCATAAATGAGACCTGTCTTTGAGAAAAAATGAATGAAAGCCATAAAATTCATTTTTTAGGCAATAAACTAAGGAGAAAAGTTTGTCACCAGGATAGATTAAAGTTTTTGACTAAATGAATTTTCTTGCCAAAGGAACTTACAGTACTTCATAGAATCTATTTTCTTAACAGAATAAATCATTGCATGTGACAAAATGCAGTTCCTCAGAAAGGATTTAACTTTCTCCCCAAATCCATTCACTTGTCAGAAATATATTTTGCAAGACAGTAGCTGTTTCAAATCTCAGGGTGTTTTTCTTTTTTTTTAGAAAAATAAATTTATACTCACATTATGAGTATTTACAAGTGGTGAAAAGTTAGCAAGTAGATTAAGTAAGGTCTGAGGGATATGGATATGAATCCTCACAGAGTGCATGCTATCTTTAAATTTTTAATTAACTTTATACAATTAACTTTACATAATTCAAAACTTAAAACATATAATTTGAATCTAATATTTCCATATCTCAGTAGGTTTTGAATTAGGCAGAGTTAAATCAGTCATGTCCACTTATTGCTGAATTATTAAAAGTCATGGAGCAGAGGAGCACACATAGTAAAAAGGAGTAATGGAAGTTTCTGACTAGAAACTTGGTGAATGTGAATTCACGATTTGAGATTCAAAAAAAGTATAAATAATACACATTAATCATACATATGATTTGAGCCTTTAAAAAGAGGCACTGTAATTTAAATTTTCATCTCCAAAATACTAATCACACAGTAAGTTAAAAGTTAAAGTCTAGAAATACATATTTAAATCTTTTTTTACATCATCAGGGGAAAATTTGTGAGGAAGAAAAAATTTTTCAATAGCAATTGTCACTTATATAACATCAATATGCATTTAGTAATGGTGGTAAAGATGGAAGGACATAAAATAGGTTATAGATACAAATACTATGAAATCTTAAACAGTTTAATACTAGTCATATCAATTTTAAATATGAGAAAGCTTCTCTTTCTCTTTTTTAGGAGCATGTTTTGTCCTTTTATATATTTCTTGAACATGCATTTGTAAGGCATGATGTCACATTCTTGAAGAAAGAATGAATAGGTGGGCAGTTTGATCAGATTTTCTCTCTTTAGTCTTTTTATTTTCCAAAGACAGATACAAATTATATGTCACAGAAAAGTAATGTAAAATCCAGCCTAATTAGTTAACTTATGAATAGACAGCTGGCAAGAGAAAGGGCCTGAGGTAGAACCAAGTGGTCAGCAACACTGATAAGAATAGGCAATACACTGTTTACCACCCACAAATTCTACTTTTCTATTTGGTTAATTTTTGAAGTATTCGTAGAATATGTGCATGCTGTTTAAAAAATTAAGACTAAGAGCATGTAATAAAAACAAAAAATTCCTTGTTCCTTCACAATGCAATCATGAATGATAATCTTATGGTAGAATGACAGGCGAAAGAATAGTGAGCATTGTAGAAAAATAAATTACTAAATTTCCAGCCAAATTCTCATGCACAATTCAGTTTGTCTGGCTCTTCGTGGTTCTACCTAAATATTTCTAAATACTATACTATTATTTCATGCTTTCTCCATTCAAATGAATCTCTTGATTCTTGTAACTGTTCCTTCTCTACCACACCTCACAAACACTGTCAATTTTTATACAATAATATCTGATTAATAACAACTCATTTATTTCACTAAAACCATACAAATTTTTTTACCTGAGTCTAATAAATGTCTTCACATTTCTATTCATTTTTTGTTGCAATGAATGTCAATGCCTCATTTTTTAAAATTTCATATTCATAGGCTTTAATATTATAGGCAATAAAAGAAATTGACAATGTTTTATCTCCGACACTTGTCATAGCATTTACTGCAACTCCACCATTAATATGTAGTCTACCAAAATAAAATGTGGGTAACTTACTCTTCTTTCTCAAGCCCTACATTATATCTTTTACCTTTGTTTTTCAGTGAGTAATATATAATCTGAACATGGCTGGTGTAATGGAAAGCTAGATTGTTACTAGAAAGGTTTCATTATAAAAATTCAAAAACAAATGTGTTTTGCCATCTCAATATATTTATATATACAAAAATATAGTTTTTCACATATGTTGAACAGTTGCTTTATGAGTTATTAAGATAGCATCATTATCATTTTTATGTTCATCTTCATTGTCTCTGAAATCATTAAAAGCCCAGTGTTTCCATGGTTGCAGCAGTATTTGCATGAAGAGAATTATACTGTACACAATTCCATTCCCCCAAACAAACTAATCTAGAAACTCCTATTCTAATACCAAATAAAATGTAATTTTCATAGGGGCTACATTATTATTATAAAAACATAATATTTGTGAGATCATCGAGAACATTATTGGTGTCAATAATCCAATATTTATACTTCATTCATAAACCATACAGAATGGGTATAAAATATCAATCACATTAAATCATAAAACTTACCCACATGTTTTAATAGCAAAGTAGTTTATTTTAGACTTATTTTTTATATCAATGAAATAAAGAGACTGATTACTTGTAATAATAATAAATTCTGTGACAGGTTATCTGAGTAATCAAACTAACATCTCTCTTCTCTACAAAAATTGTGTGTGCAATTATATGTAGGTATTATCCTTTAGTTTGATTTTATTTTTTTGGACACATACCTATACATGTAAAATGTGAAGTTTGATTCATGTCTACACTGGGTGGAAGAACTACTCAAACAATTTATCTCACCAGTTTAAACTATCATTAATTTATTATAAGTACATAAAAATAACATCTTGTATTATGCAGTGTATGAATATTGTTGATAAACATCTAGCCTTTCTTTCAGATTGCATGGAATGCCAGATATATGAAAGATAAAGTTTAGAATATCCACAAGTTGCAAGCATTTTACATTTTTTACCTCACTGTAGCTATATTCTTTCTTCACTAACTTCTGGGTGATAAAATTGGTAATTCTATTCCAAAACCCATTCCGTTGGGAATCACGTAAAACATAAAATTTTAGTATTAGCCCAAGCTTACAAATGTACAATTTTAAATTATTAACTTCTTTATACTGTGGACATATTATCAAAAATGTGTGAAAGAATTATAGAACATAAACATATATTGTTGGGCATATTTGTTATTCATGATTGAACTGGGAAACCAAATATATAGGAAGCTGAAGTGATCATCACAAACTATGAACATTTTTATGTCATTGGATTCTATAGAAGATGAAAAATAATTTGACTTCAAGCAATCTACATTTTTTCAAGAGGAGATGTAACCTTTATGTAGCCACATTATAATTTTTTTCTTACATTATCTGTATTATTCTATCTTATATGTACTACAGATAAAATATGAAGAAATTTAATTTATTTAAATGTGAATTTTAGTTTTAATGGTAGTGCTTATTTTTCAGTATGTCCTATTTATAAGAAGCTGCAAATAAATTTCAGAATGAGCACAGCTCTAGGAACAATGAAATATCTACAGAAGATTGCATGTCCTATCTGGTAGGAGAGAATAATATCTACTTAACATAGTATAGTATATTTGATTCAAATGTAGGCTTTTATGGTATCTGTCTTTGAATCTGAATATCAATGAATTATTCTTGTTTATTAATTTGAAAGTAAAATGTTCACTTGTACTTAACAAATGTAAAAGATGATTATTTTTAGGCTATATAAAATTTAATACATCTTAAAACTAAAGCCAACGTTAGGATGGTAGTTATTATTTAACATATATATAATTTTTCAAAATGATTATTTTAAACTGTTAACAGTGGTTCATATAAATAATTTAACTGGTTCTAAAAGATACTATAGCAAGTATGTACTAGTCTGAAAAAATTTATTATACAAACTTAGCAAAACCCTAGTATGTGTCTGGTTTCACTGTTCTCATGGGAAAAGCAGCAGCACCACACATCAAATCTCCCTCAATTATCGATTTGATGTCCCCACAGCATCTGGCCATCTACTGAACTCATCAGCACAGCTGCTTTTGTTTGCCTTGGGAACAGAACTCCCAGACCTCACTCTCCACTCTCCTGAAACACTGTGCCACATGTGCTTAAGGAAATGGCATGATCTCTGCGGGGCTGTCCAAACACCATTCCCAGTTTTTTGTTGGTTTGTTTGTTTGTTTTGTCTGTTTGTTTTGTTTTTTCATTAAGTTTATTGGTACTTTTTAGGTACACAATATAGTTAAATTCATCACTGGGTTCTTGTACCTTTACATGGTGTATTTTGGATCTTATTTTTTCCCCAAACCCCTGCCCTTCCTTCACTCCCCCACCCTTCACTATTTACATTTTTCCCTTTTCTCATACTGTTTCTTTTCCCTTCTTTCCTTTCCCCCACCTTCCCTTCCCCTACTCTTTTTGTGTTGTCTACAGTATGTCTCCTTCCTCATACCTAGATGCCGGTTTCACTTTTACAAATTTTGCATAAATTAGTTAATTTAATCTTCACATAAACCCATGCTGGAAATACTGCTTTTATTCATGGTTTATACACGAGGAAATCAAATCAGAAACAGGGACAGTAACTTCCCAAGGACCTGGAGAAAGTAACCAGACAGCCATAGTTTTAACCACTCTACCATAATACTGCCCTACAGATTTCCTACAGTTTTAGTTTTCTTCTTTAAAAAAGTCTCTCCACTTCTTTGAAAGTTACATCAGTTTGAGGGAGTGGGTGTACAGGACTCAGTTTTACATATATTTTTAACAAAGATTGTCCATCTCTGTTCATTTTAATCCATTGGGGAGAGAGCCCAGTGGAGTTTCCTCTTGACTCATGCCTCTATAATTACCAAAGCAGTATGGTAAGCATCAAACCAAAATTGAGAGCAAGGCAAATAGCATACTAACTACTGAAGCATTTGTATGGAAGCATTACATATCATGTGTGTATACATTTAATTAAGGCAAGTAAATCATGTGGCAAAACATAACTCAATGAGTCAGAACAGTTCAAAAACCTCTCTAGTCATGCTCACTAATAAGTCAACCTATTTTTTGCAAAGTAAAATGAAGCAAATGTACAAAATCACATATATTCATGAGAACAAGTGTAACACTCAAGAGGTAACCTGTTTTTCTTTTATCTTATTGAGTTTATTGGTACTTTTGAGTATATAGTGCAGTTCCATTCATCATTGGGATATTGTACCTTTACATGCCAGGTCTTGGTTCTCATTTTTCACCATCCCTCTGCCCTCCCTATAAACCATTAACCCTCCCCTATTTACAAAAACTTTATTTCCATTTTATCCTTTTCTCAAATTTGTTTATTTTCCCTTATTTCCTTTCCCGTACCCTTCCTACTTCCCCTACACCTTTATCCCCTTTCTTCCTATTTCACATTGTCAATTATATCATTAGGATCTTATGTACCATTATAGTTTTTCACACCAGAGAAGCTATTTGGTATTTATACATGTGTGACTTATTTATTTCACTTAGGCATATATCCTCAACGTGTATCCATTTTCCTATGAATGAGTCTAATTTGTTATTCCTTATGGCTGAGTAGTACTCCAGTTTATAGAAAAAACAGGTCTTCATTATCCACTCTCCAACTGATGGGCAATTGGACTGTTTCCAAGTTTTAGCTATTACAAACTATGCTGCTATAAACATGAATGTGCATATGTCACTGTGCTATGATTTTTTAATACTTTTGGAAAAATACAGAGAAGAGGGATGGGTGGGTCAAATGGAACCTCTAATCCCAGCTCTTTGAGGTATCTCCATATTGACTTTCACAGTGGCTGCACCAGTCTGCACTCCCAACAACAACGGAGAAGGGTACCTTTCTCCCCACAACTTTGCCAACATTTGTTATTGTGTGATTTCTTGATAGCAGCCATTCTTTGTGGGGTGAGGTGGAATCTCAGTGTTGTTTTCATCTGCATCTCTCAAATGACCAGAGATGTGGAACATTCTTTCATATATTTTTTTTGTTGCTTTTACTTCTTTGAGAAATGTCTGTTCATTTCAGATGCCCATTTTTGAATCTGCTCTTTATATTTGGGGGTCCTGATTTTTTTTAGTTCTTTATATATTCTAGATAACAGTCCTTTGTCTGAGGTGTGGTTGGTAAATTTTTTTCCCAATAGATCATCTTTATCTCAACTTGATAAAGGCTATCTATGAAAAACCAACAGCCAACATCATATTAAATAGCCAAAAACTGAAAACCTTCACACTAAAGTCAGGAAAAAGATAAGGATGTCCACTACCACTACTCCTGTTCAATATAGTTCTGGAAATATTAGCCACAGCAGTTAGACATGAGAAAGAAACCAATAAATATAGAAAAGGAAGAAATTAAATTGTGATTATTTGCTGATGATATATACTCTACATAGAAGACCCAAAAATCTCTGCCAAAGACTTCTAGACTTAATTGACACTTTCAGCAGAGTAGCTGGATACGAGCTCAACACCCAAAAATCAATGGCCTTATTTTACATAAATCACAGACTCACTAAGAGAGAAATTAGGGAAACAATTCTTTTCACAATAGCATCCAAAATATAAAGTGTCTAGGAATTAATCTAACAGAGGAAGCAAAAGACCTCTACACTGAAAACCACAGCACTCTAAAAAAAAGAGATCAAAGAGGATACAAGAAAATTCAAAGATATCCCCTGCTCCTAGGTAGGAAGAATCAACATAGTGAAAATGGCCATACTACCAAAACTGCTATACAGATTCAATGCAATTCCTATTGAAATTCCAACAGTATATCTCTCAAAACTAGAGAAAATACAAAAATTCATTTAGAACCAGAAGAGACCTAGAATAGCAAAAGCCATTCTAGGCAACAAAGACATGACAGGAGGTTTCACAATCCCCAACTTTAACCTGTACTACAAAGCCACTGTGATAAAAACAGCATGGTACTGGCAAAGAAAAAGACCCAATATTCAGGGGAACAGATTGGAAGACACAGAAAAACCTCCAGATATACTCAGCTACCTCATCTTTGGCAAAGGAGCCTACCATCCTCACTGGAGGAAAGATTACCTTTAATAAATTGTGTTGGAAAAACTGTATTTCAACTTGCCAAAGATTAAAACTAGACCCTTATCTTTCACCATGCACTAAACTAAAATCCAAGTGGATTAAAAATCTAAATATTAAAACAGAAACTAAACTTGCTAGAAGATAAGTTAGGCAGGACTCTCAAAGAGATTGGCATAGGAAAAGACTTTATGAACAAATTCTCAGTAGCACAGGAACTAGTACAAATAATCAACAAATGGGATCGCATCATATTAAAAAGCTTCTGCACGGCAAGAAATCACAAACAGAACTAATAGGTAACCTGCTTTGAAGGACAATCATGTTGTATTAGCTAAGGAAAACAGAGGAAGAGAAGGCATTGTCAAGCTTAGTACACTGAGAATTTGTGATGTACATAGTAACTATGGAAAAATGAGTTCAGAAGTAATGAAAAATTTGTATGCAAAGCAGTAAAAGTATTTTTAATCCTTCATAAATTTCACTGTAGTGGGCTTTTTCATTAATAGAAGCACTTCTTATCTCATAGGCCAGTTCGTAAATTAGGCAATGTAAGCTCCATGATAGTAAGTCTCATTTTATCTTAGAAGCATTTTGTAAACTTCCCTTTCTCCATGTTTAATACCCATTTAAACTAATATTTCTATCATACCACGGTGATATATGCACACTTTTTAATAGCTCAAACTTGAAAACAGCCCATTTGCCCATCAGTTGGAGATTGGATAAAGAAGATGTAGTTTTTCTGTAAAATCGAATACTACTAAGTCATACAGAATGAGAAACTAAATGGATACATATTGAGGTTATACTCTTAAGTGAAATAAGTAAGTTACACGCGTGTAAATACCCAATAGCTTCTCTGGTGTGAAAAACTATAATTGTAAATGAGATCCTAATGGTAAAATTGACAATGTGAAATAGAAAGAAAAGGGCTAAAGGTATAGGGGAAGTGGGAAGGGCAGGAGAAAGGAAATAAGGGAAAAGAAAAACAAATTTGAGAAAATGAAAAAAACGGAAATAAAGTTTTTGTAAATAGGGAGGGGAGGAGGGGTGAAGGAAGGGCAGGGGTAAGGGGAAAAATGAGAACCAAGACCTGTCATGTGAAGGTACAAGATCCCAATGATGAATGCAACTGCACTGTATACCTAAAAAGTACCAATAAACTCACTGAGAGAAAAACAGTAAACTCATCTTTCTACTTCAATGAATAATTCATTGACAACACAGAGAGTCATTGAGTACATAACTCCACAGTTGTCCATTTAATAGCCATGTGTGCTCTAAGATTAATGAGACAGAACACCTTTTGTCAAACTCCTGGTGATTTTAGCGGAAAATATAACAAGGGATGTCTAGCATATTATTCAAATTCATTTTGTAGCAAAAGTAATTATGTGGCTTTTAAAGTTTAAGCATTGGTGAGTAATCTAGTGAGGTGCAATTGACCACATACTTGTTCTGCATGTGTTTTACTCAGAAACATGAGTTGTTTCCATTTTTTTGTTTTCTCATATTTTTTCTTTTCCCTTATTTCTTTTACCCTACCATTCCCACTTGCCCTGTACCTTTAGCCCCTTTCTTCATGTTTCACATTGTCAATTATACCATTTGGATCTTATTTGCACTTTTAGGTTTTCACACCATATAACTACTTGGTATTTACACATGTGTGACTTATTTATTTCACTTAACAGTATGGCCTCAATATGCATCTATTTTCCTATGGATGACTCTAGGGAAAGGTGGAGCAGATGAAGGGAAGGCAGGGCTAAGGGGAAAAAATGAGAACCAAGACCTGTCATGTAAAGGTACAAGATCCCAATGATGAATGTAACTGAACTGTGTACCTAAAAAATACCAATAAACTCAATGAGAAAAAAAGAAATATGAGTTGTTGTTACCCATGAAGAAACAAAAGGGCCAGGGATTTAGTTCAGTAGTCTGGCACCTGCTTCACAAGTGCAAGGCCTGAATCTTATCCCTGGTACAAAAACCAAACCAAATCAAGCAAATGAACAAAACAAACAAACAAACAAACAAAAAACCCACAAAAAAAAAAAACAAAAACAAAAATCACACACAAAAGGAAACAAAAAGTTTTGGACATGTTCCTTATATTTTAATATAAGATTTTAGATTATTTCATTCATTTTTTTCTACTTTTTAATTAAATCCTTGTATTTGTACTTTGTAGAAAAAGAAATGAAGGACATGGATAATACTTGGTCAGGAAAATAGCATAATCTTTGTTGTCTCTTTTATCTTAACATTTCATGACATATTAACCACTAAAATCACAATGTAGCATTCTTTTTCCCTGACTTCCTTTTTCAAAGACCATCCAGCAGTTCTTCTTGTAGTGTCGAACTTACCAAAGTCCTATATTTACTTCTGTTCCCTGTCCGTGAAGTCAGAAATTAATGTGCAGTGGTAATTTCCAACTTATTCTTCAAATATAAATTCAACTCTCTAAGATCTTTATTGGATATTTTGTGACTTTTAATAAACTTCTAGTCTACAATGATAAACAGAAATTAAATAAGAGAAGAAACATCTTGAGACTTCTAATTACATCCAGGGTAAATAAGATATAATTTCTACTGGGTCTTTTAAATTAGCATTAATTCCATTGTTCAATAATAGAATATTCAGTGGGTAAGGAATATTCAACTCCAAGTACAGGTGACCACATATAACAAAAAATTATTACTCAAGTAGTCCTCACCTGTTATAAATGGAAGTAAAAAGGAATACAGAAATAATCAAGAAAATAAACTATTGAAATGGCTTTCCTAAGTCAAACATCATCACCAAAATGCCATATTTTAAATCTGCTATTTTCATCTAGTTTGCTTCATTTTATTGAAGATATCCAATGAATATTTTAGCCATGAAAATTCTATTCAAGTTGAAACAGAGAACAATTCAGAGTTTAGGAGAAATTTTTCTTCAACGTACAAAATTATTGTGTGAAGTGAAATCACTCAACCTGCTAGGATGTTAGAAAATAACAACATTTTAATGGTAAGCAGAGTCTATTCCTTCAATAAAGTTATGACCTAAGTCGGGAGGAAAAGAACATGATATTGTTATGTTTTCAGATAAAAAAATACTCAAAATAAGAAAGGGTAGGAAAATACTTCATCTAAGTTTTCTGTGATGAATTAAATAAACAAAAAGTAAGAGATCTGTGAACCTAAAGGCTAATGTGTGAAATGTCACCGAAATGAAAGTGGTCAAATTTGTATAATTCAGGTTCCTTGTACCTGAAGAGTATATGGTGCGCAGTGATGGAAGACAGCCCTGAAATAGCGAAATAGTTGGAATCTATGGTAAATGAATCTCAATAAATGATATATCAACATCATATATGCCATAAATATCTTATATGCTATAAACAGATACCATAAATGTATACCCAGCAATATCATCTGTACTAAATAAGGGAATACTGTGTCCACCTTGCCTTTGTACAGCAGAAAACAGTTTCATTCAGAACATTCCTCAAGTAAAAGTTAATTCGAGCAAAAGCCTTTGGCAGGAATATTGAAGACCGACTTGATGAAGAAGACAATCTACAGATAGACTATATTTGAAAAGCAAGAAAATTAATCTAATTTGCTTTGTACCTGCTGAAAAAATCAAGTAGTCAAAATAATTTGAAATAATCAATAAAAATTGTGAAATATGAACATTGACATATAAATTCAAATGTAAAATATATTTCAATGTAAAAGTATAAAAATAAAGCAATTTCCATCAAGGACAAAAATAAAATTTTCTATTACTAATTTAAAAACTCTTTGTTACCCTATTTACCAAACAAAAATATTACAATTTAAAAGTCCTAGCAAAAAAAGCTTCGAGCAAGCAGAAGGGATGAAATACTACAAATTAGGACAGAAATAGGAAATAACATATAATATAAAGTATGTAACACTGATGAAAGAACCCTAAAGAGATAAAAATAAAAAAAAAGATCCATGTTCATCTATTGGAAGACTCAGTATTGCCTAGACATCTACTTTCCTAATTTAAACTATGGAATCAATACATTCCAATTAAAATCTCATCAAAATATTTTAAAGGTACTGAAAATATAACCTAGAATAACCATCGTGATACCAAATTAGAAGTAAAACCTTAGAAAACTCATACAATTTCAAGTCAAACCATATTATTATTGCTATTAAGATATCTGTACTATACTCCTAAGTGCAACACTCCTAAGTGAAATAAATACTCCTAAGTGAAATAAAGGAACTCAAAATACCTAGAATATACCAATACACTCAATAAAAAGAAAAAAAAGGAACTGAAAATATAACCTAGAATAACCATCATGATACCAAATTAGAAGTAAAACCTTAGAAAACTCATACATACAATTTCAAGTCAAACCATATTATTATGGCTATCAAGATAACTGTACTATGCTCCTAAGTGATATACTCTTAAGAGAAATAAATAAGTCACATGAATATAAATAATGAATAGTTTCTCTGGTGTGAAAAACTATAATAATACATAAGATCCTAATGATATAATTGACAATGTAAAATAGGAATAGAAGGGCTAAAGGTGTAGGGAAAGTGGGAAGGGTAGGGGAAAGGAAATAAGGGAAAAGAAAAAATTAGAAAATGAAAAAATGGAAATAAAGTGTTTGTAAATAGGGAAGGAAGGAGGGGGTGAAGGGAGGGCAGGGGAATGGGGAAAAAATGAGAACCAAGACCTGTCATGTAAAGGTACAAGATCCCAATGATGAATGTAACTGTACTGTGTACCTAAAATGTACTGATAAACCCAATGAGGAAGAAAAGATAACTGTACTACTTTACTGATGTAAGGGTATATGATTGACTAGAACGAAATAGATAAACCTAAGCTGAATATACATAAACATAGTTAAATGATGAAGCACACAGGCCACACAGTAGAGATAGTTCTTATTTATTTTTTAACAAAAGTTAGAACAATTGGATTGCAAGTCTGAATACAAAACATAAGGACCTGATGTCTTTTATAATAATGACTCAAAGATGACTCAAACCTACATTTAAAATGCAAAACTATGAAACTTTTAGGAAAATATCTTGTGAGAAATTTCATTTTTTAATCTTATTGAATTTAATGGTATTTTGAAGTATACAGTACAGTTACATTCATCATTGGGACCTTCTCTCCTTGCATGACAGATCTTGGAGTTTTTCAATAGAAGCCAAATTATGGTTCACATGAAAAATGTATAAGTTAAACTTTATTAAAATTGAAAACTTCTGCTTTGCTAAAGGCCATTTAAAAGAATGAAAAGATAAAACAGACTTAGAAAAATATTTGGAAACTGTATCTAATAAGGGGCTTGAACCCCAAAAATACATTTTTCTTAAAACTCAACAATTTAAAAATATCAATGAAAAAATGTGCAAAGGATCTAACATATACTACACCAAAAGAAATAGAAAGATGACCGCTTAACAGAAGCAGTAGGTTCAATATTATTTGAGATGCAGAAGATATAGGTTAAATTAACAATCAGATGCTGGAACACACCAGCAGGAATGACTTATGTGTAGAAACACTCATTTGTCCTAACAACTATGGAGAATGCAAAATAGTTCAGTTTGAGTGGGGTTACAGATTTGTGCATCCACTTTGCAGCATAGTTTGGGAACAATCTTATCATATAACTTGCTAGGTATTTACATATCTGGTTTAAAAGTACATCAATACCAAAGCCTGCATGCAAATATAAATGGAAGGTGTATTGATAATCATAACACAGTGGCTAATGAAATATTAATTTTAAAATATGCAACTATCACCTTGAAAATGTCCAAAACTCATTATTTCAATTTTAGTTGAATTATAACTCCCTTAACATCTAATTTTCTTTTGTATAAGTTGAAATTACTGCTTGAAGTATATATAAAATTATATGTCTGATTTTTATATGTCAGTTCTATTTTTAGCACGAGGTTAGGACAGGAGTGCTTATATTTTAATATAACTTACAATGCATAGTTTATTACAGTGCTTATTTCGCTTTTGCATTTCGAGAACTGAGCTATTTTCTCCATACAGTTCCATGAGTTACATGTATCTGTTTAAATTTGAACACTGAAACAAGTAGATTTAATTTATACTCACTTCTGAAGGCGCTCTCACATTTAAGTGATCAGTCTCTATGCGTGGTTATCTGCTACCACATTAGAAGTACACATACAGAACTTTTCTATCATTGCGGTGTGTTCTGTTGGACGGTACTAATGTATAACTGCTCGTGTAACAGGGCAGATTGTTATTTCAACCTTTATTCTCTCTTAGTTTAGTGAAATCCCCTCTGGCTTTTCTGATTGTGTGATTTGAAAATCAATGTCTCCATAGCATTACGTACACATACACATGCTTGATTTTTGTCTTCCAGGAGAAACATTAATCTAGAAAATAACTATTTAACAACAAGAAAAATGAAAAAGTAAGAGTTTTTATTTGAAAAACTTTGACACTTAAATTCTTTAAAACAGTATGAAAAAAGCAACTAAATGAAATTAATCTTTCATTCTATTCTCATAACTTTTTAATATAGCACTTTAACCGTTTTCATACTCAAATGTATTATTTTTCTTCCTGAATTAACACTTCCCTCACATAGCATGAAATAAATATTACACAGGTTTCTTCATTTCTTCAATTCCATTCCATGGAAACCAACGTGGTCTTGTTTTCAGGAGCACCAGCACAAAATGAGACACTTCAGAAGGCCAACACCTTGAACTGAACCTTTGACAATGAATATTACAAAATGAATTACTGGGATATGCGTGTGTATATTACTGAATGTGTCTTCTCTACCTAATGTTAAACTAAAAGCACAAAAGGCCCCACTGGCTAGAGCCTGTCTCTGCGGCTTGATCTCCTATGTTTAATGAAAAAGACCAAAACAAACTAAAAGTTATCTTTGTAGTCTTAGAATACATAGTAAGAGAAAATCTATTTCGGAGTCTAAATTTTATAACATAAATAAATTTTAAGCAGTTGCAATAAAACAACAAGCACACTGAACAGACCATTTCCAAATAATGTAAATACCTGGTTGTGCCCAGTGAAACTACCTCGTACAGTACTTTTATCTATTTTCTCTATAAATATTCACAGCCTTGTTGAAGACTAGAATTCTCTGGACTTCTCATTGTTCCAAGGGCTCCATGATTCCTGAACTGTCCTCTGCTCAAATACATTCTGTTAACTTTATTTTGTGTTAAATTTTCCTCGTAGTACTAAGAATAAGCCCCACAGTACATAACCCACTTTTTGTTTGTTTGCTTGTTTGTTTGTTCTGTTTGGTACTGAGGATCAAACTCAGGACCTTGAACTTGCAAGGCAGGCCGAAGAAACACTGAGCTGAATCCCTGGCCCCATGACCTGCTTTGATAGTCTGAAAGCTAGAAGTTATGGTTTGAAAATTTTACCTAGTCTAAAATTTTACAATGAGAATTTATTAATCTATACTTACTTTGGATATACAATGTTTACATTAATTTGAGAGTAAAAACAAACCAGCCCAAGGGTCTCCTTTATCTGACTTACACTTTCCATGTGAATTATGTGTGTGTAATAGTTAATTTTATGCGTCCTTGATCAGGCTAGGAAGCTCAGCTCTTTGGTCAAACATTTACCAAGGTATTATTAGGAAGGTATCTTTCAGGGGTGATTGAGATTTGTTTTTTTAATTTAAATTGAATTTATTGGTACATTCTAGGTAGACAGCACAGTTACATTCATTACTGGGATCTTGTACCTTTACATGACAGGTCTTGCTTCTCATTTTTTCCCCTTGTCCCCACTCTCCCTTCACCCCCTCCTTCCCTCCCCACCTACAAACACTTTAATTCCATTTTTACATTTTCTCATATTTTTTTCCCTTTCCCTTATTCCCTTACCTTTTCACTGTCGCTACACCTTTAGTCCTTTCTTCCTGTTTCACATTGCTAATTAACCTGTTAGGATCTTGAGTACTATTATAGTTTTTCACACCAGAGAAACTATTTGATATTTACACATGTGTGACTTATTTATTGCACTCAGGAGTATATCCTCAAAATGTACCCATTTACCTATAAATGAATCTACTTTCTCATTCTTTATGGCTGAGTAGTATTCCATTTTATAGAAAAACCACATTTTCTTTATCCAGTTTCCCACTGATGGGCAGGTGGGCTGTTGGGGTGATTGAGATTTAAATATACTGAGTAAAGTGGAATACTCTCAATAATATAAATAGGTCTCATCTAGTTAGTTGAAAGTCTCAAGAGAAAATTCTGGGGGATATCTGAAAGGGCTAAGATTCAAGACTGTGGAGAAACTCAAGAATGAAATATGAACTTCTGCTAAAATTTCCAGGCCACTTGCTTGTGATATAAACTTTGGACTTGCCAGCCTCTACAATCATATGAGTTCATTCCTTAAAATACCTCCCCCCTCCATATATGATATTGGATCAGTTTCTGTGTAGAATTATGGCTAATATAGATTATGAGAATAGTAAGAGAAGTGATATAAAGGAAAAAATATCAGATTATTTGAAGAAATATGACCATATGTCCATTTGTTTATCATGGACAGACCTTTTCCTAGGTAGGATAGATGTGAAAAGCTTAGGAAACAGTTACAGGTCTATGTTCCACCACTGAGTTTACAATAGTCAGTTTAAAGCTCAAGAAACAAATCTATTCTTAAATTTCTGGGTCCAACATCAATAAAAGAAGTCCTCCAATAATTATTTTATACCTTTTCCATTATCTTGTTATCATGCATATCATATTACTTCATGTTTGTCAGTACTTGTTTAATGAGGGGATAGTTTGTTTCCCATTTAGAAATTCACTTCATTTCATAGATGAAAGAAAACATAGCTAGGTTAAAAAAAAAACTATTGGCACAGAAACAGTTTCCCCCATGGTTCAGTTACAATCCTTTTATACTCTATTACACAGAGTGATAATCAGAAATTATACCCATTGAGATATTTTATTTTACTTTGTAGGTAACTTGAATGTTTCTTTTATTGCCTTGATATCTGAAGGCATTCGTCTTTGTGGTAATTATTGCCTAAAAGTATAGAGATATGCCAAGTTATGGTTCTTTTATAACTTTTTTCCTTTTTTGTAAGTAACATATACGTTCTATATAATCAAGAATGTTAGGAAACTTTTCAGGTATGATGATGATGATGATTTCAGTTTGGTGAATTTATTTTTCCCCCATATCAAATATGCTTTCTTTTTTTAACTTGGAATTTTGGGAGATCAGAAGACTCGAACATTTTCTTTCCAAGTTAAGATTTAATTACCAAATATTCTACTCTATCTGTCTTTAAAAGATATTTTAATATTTGATCATTATTATTGTAATTCCTTGATATACTTTTATCCCTCTTTTTCATTTCATCTAGTTTAATTTTCCTTTCTTCTGTTTTTTTTTTAATTTTATGAGTCTTCACAAAGGTCGTGGTTCCACATATTTTGATATTATATCAAAAACTTTAAAAATATTTTGTAGTTACTATAGTGAATTAGTTTTTGTTATCTACCTCTATTTGTATTTATTTGTGGAGACATTCTTTTATTCAGTCTATCTTGGCTTTTCACCAGTCTTAGGTTGTTGACTTTTTTCCCTTGTTTTCTCATTATTTAATAAGATGAGCACTCTAAATTATTCAGTCTAATAAATAAGGTGTGAGTATTGCCCATGGCAAAACTTTCTGATCAGTGGGTTGTGATCAAATTGCTTTATTAAATAGGAATGGATAATAGCAGTTATGGGAGCTCTGAATTTCTACTGTAATTTTTGCTCTAATGCACTTGTTTGTCTGAAATATAGACATCTCCTATTGCTTAACCTTTAACAAATAAATGAATGATTAATATTATCTTAATTTTCTACCACAGTTGCCAATGTCCTTTCCTCATGGCTTTGGTAGTTATAGTAATTATACTACTCAGATTTTGATACTTTTGCAGTTCTAGACAGACATGTGTATATCCTTTTCCAGTATCAGTCTAATATATATAGGCACATACAGAAAGAGAGAGAGAGAGAGAGAGAGAGAGAGAGAGAGAGAGAGACAGAGAGACAGAGAGACAGAGAGAGAGAGAGACAGAGAAAGAGACAGAGAGAGACAGAGAATTAGTGTTCAAGTGTTCAAATGCCACTTAGCCTAGAAATTGGTATTCAGATTCTGTTTTCTAATCCAAGTCGAGGACAGAGAAGAAAATGGAACGAAGCACTTCCAAGCTTATGGAAGGTAATTTGAGTCAATGTACAAACAGGCACAAAATTCATGGCATCCTGCTGAATTGTGGTCCTAGGCTCACAACTAGTTTTGCATGAGGCTGGTGATGTCAGTTTTCATCTTTCATGTAGTCCTGTGCAAAATCTGATGGCAAGCTAACAGAGAGAGGACTCCTACGTGAATGAGATGGCAGTGTGCAGTGCAAGATGATATTTCATTTAATTATATTATCTTATTGTTTGGTTGCTTGATGTTTTCTCAGATAGGTAAGTCATTTAAAAATATCTGTTGACATGCTTAAGACATTTACCTAAAGTGTTCAATTAAAGATGTTTTTATACAGAAAATTTAGAACTTTAATGCTGGAAAATAGAAATTCTGAAACAATATAATAAGCACCTTATTAATCAATTTTAAAGCACATATTATAATTTGCATAATAAAGCAAAAGAAAAATATACCAAAACCTAAAATTGTTAAACGATTACCTATGAAATGGTTGTTTATCTGAATTCTGAATTCATGAAATGAACGCTCTGTGAGGAACCTGGCTGTATGTTCTAAGCAATTTAGTGAGGATACAGGAACCTGTAAGGCAATCTGATTTATTCATACACTATTTCACTTTGTTACATTAGTTTATTATGACCTAGAATATACTTACAAAATCAAGCTGAAATTTGACAGGTCAATTGATGTGGGGCTAATATTACCAAAATTTTGTATTCATTCATATGCAGGTTTGTAGATCATATTTTATGATAGAATTTAAATTCTTAAACAAAATTAACTTTTAAAAGGTATGAAATATCCACACTCTCCTTTGGGATAATCTGTGTGACCTTTGTTAGAGAACTAATAAAAAATGTCAGAAAATAATATATTAAGGCACATTTTCCATTGTTTTTCACAACATATAGGAATCCTGGAGTGGAGTCTATCATTTAATTTCTTGGAAATTCATTTTATTTTTGAATAGTCATTCTTTATGTCCCAGAATTATCATCATATTTTGAATATATTAGGCCTTCAACAAATTTTTGCTTGTGAAGTGATTATAAATATAATGATATTCAAAAATAAGTATTTCAAGATTATCTGTATTTTACATTGTAAATGATATATATACACATATGTTTATATGCATTATTTTCATTGATCATTGTATCCTTTTTAGATGTAAGAAAAAAAACTGTGATTAACCATCATCTTTTTTTTTTTTTTTTCTCACAGTAACCCATGCTTCTCAGTCACAGATGGAACATACTACCCTGTGTTTTTCTAAAGCCCCGACCCACCACCATCTTTTTAAAACAGACTTTCTCATTAATGGTTTATTATGAGATTTTTTTTTTAAGTATGGAGTCTCCATTTTACAATAGAATGGAAAAAAATAGGTATTTGGCAGGATGCAGTGCTGAGTCTTATTAAAATACTTTTTATTATATAGACTTCAGAGTTACTACTTTTCTGACTTCCCTAACTATAAATCTTTCAGATTTGGCCATCTTTCAAGTCAAAGTTGCTCAAATTATTCATGCTTGTGATTTGCTTTTAAATCTGAATTTTTTTTTACAAATAACTTGCAGAAAATGAAATGAGAAAAAAAATTACTGAGAACGAAAATATGTTCAAAATCACTGTGATTTGTTCCCAATTCTCTTTTCATTTTCCTGTTTCAAGGGAGATATTTTGCTTTGAAGTTTCTACTTAATGAGCTATTTCCCAAAATTAACAAATCACATAACCTTGAACTACTGCATATTTGCAGTGAAACAAGCTTCACATTTTCAGGGAAAATTTCAAATGCTGATATACTTTTTTTACATTAAGTGAACTAGCAGGTCTCAAGTCCTTTGAGGACATTTGGAGATGTCCAGAGATATTTCATTTGTCACAACTGGGTTGGGCTGGTACTGTCATTTCATTGATTGGGGTGCGGAATGCTGCTAATCACCCTACAGTAACGAAGAATCACCCAGCCAAGGTGTCTGTACTGCCAGGTTTAAGAAAACAGTGGAATAATTTTTTACACACACATGTGCATGCATGTTTGGGGGGGAGTCTATGTAGGATTACATAAATGATAGGTGTCATTTATAGGGAAATTAAGGTGATATTTATTCCTTTTCCTTCTAGAACTGTTTGTCACCCATTATTTCCCAATCTTGGACCTTCAGACAGCTACCCTTTGTGTGATAGTCTATGTGCCCTTTAGCAGTTTATGATTTTGTTTAAAATAACCAGAGTGGTCTATGATGCCCATGAGGAGGGCTACTGTAGTATTACCTAAGGGAAAGTCATCTGTTCATCCCAATAGAAAGTGTGCAGCCCTTCATGCACAAATTATTGGAATATGAACTGATCTGAAAACCCAAATGAAAGTTGGGTTGGGAATAGTGGTGCTCACCAGTAGGCTCAGCTACTCGGAAGGCTGAAGTAGGAGAATGGCTCGTGTTCAGGAGCTCAAGATCAGCCAGGCAACATGATAAAACCCTGCTTTAATTCACAGTCTGGTTCAGCAGTGACAACTTATTAACTATATTTATATCTCTGAAAGGTATTTTGCTTTGCTAAATACTGTCTCTGAATACAGCCTTTTTACTTTGTTCCATACCTTCAATTTCATTTCAAGTTGTACCAATGATGGGTAATGGAGTTGCCTTTATTTCCTTGGACTTTCATTCAGTGCCGTAAATTACTTCCAATTAACTTTATGCATGCCTTCATTTGGTAAAGAAGTCTTGGATTAAGCTATTTTCTTGTCTGTAGCTACATCTTACACAACTGTTAAGTGTTCCATAAAATCTCTGTATAACTACACATTTAAGAAATTAAAACATAAGGAAGAATGTTCTTGACTGAATATTTTAAAAACTGAAAGAATATTCTGTTGATTTTTTTAAATGCTGCCACTTCCCATGTATAGATGGTCTACTTCTATGCCTGTCTTTTATCTTAGCTCTCCTCTTAGGAGTAAAACATTTCTCCATGGTTATAGCACTTTAAAAAGATAATGCTATGATGATCTAGAAACAGTTTTCTTTCCCCTTCTTTTAATAGTTACCAATAATTAATTGCTATAACAATGTTGCAATTTATAATTGATATGTTTGTGTTGTTTCCTAACAAGACTGTTGTCCTTTTCTTTTAACCAGAAATAATTATTTCCCAAGGGATTAATTGCAGTAAAAAATTAAACAAAGTGACCTATTGCAAACAAATGATATGGTCAAGCTTGATTAAAAGCAACACCATTTTGTGATGTGTTTTCCATTAAGTGGAGGAAAAAATAAATAATAGGATTCCCTCATGTTGGAAATTAAGTAGATAAAACATGTAGATTTATTACTCTTCATTTTAAATATTTAGCACAGAGATGAAGTTGACAGAGCATTTTTCATATCCCTGACTGCAAACAGAAATGACATGACATTCTTGGATCAGATATTTTAATTTATAAGAGAGAATTCTTAAATTTTATTTGTGTAACAATTTATATTCTTGATGCTTAAATATTTTAAATGTAATTCTATGAGTTATGAATTTCACAAATGGAAAGTAATGCCTGTCACCTGCTTAAGGGAGACTAAAGCTGATATCATTTCCTAACACCTGGATTTGGGTCCTCATCATTTTCTTTACTTACCTCATGACCTTGAAAAATAGGATTATTCCCTAGTTCTCAGCTTTCACTGTTGTAATGCAAAGATGAACTGATAATAAAATATTCTCTTTGATGGTCTTTGGTTTGAAGTTCAATGTTTGTATCAGATTATTATGCAAAAATATAATAATTTACAGACAGGGACGGAATATGTAATTATCAGGTGGATCACACTGAAATCCTCTGAATAACCATTCTTTGAGAATCATGAGCTAAAGAAGTTTTGTTCATTTCAGATGTATTTCATACACATGATAGTAGAAAATACAAGAACTTTTTGTGAAATGCTGACTTCTCATAAATAATACCAGCATCTAATTGCTAAATTAAATTTAGATGTATTTCAATAAAGGAACGAACTACTTTGTCAAAGTCTTCATATCAGTGAAAGATATGCTGATATTTTAGCTTTGCTTAAAGAAGTTTTTCAATATAAAATTTGATTAGAATTAAGATTATGATATTTCAGAATTTAGTTGGGCATAGTACTGCATAAATATCCTCACAGCTACTGAGTAGACTGAGTCAAGAAAGTAGCAAGTTTGAGGCTAGCTTAGGTAACTGCATGACACTGTTCAGAAGAATGAAAAATGTCTTGCCATGTAGCTAAGTGGTAGAGCAAATCCGGGTTCTAGATCCAGTACTGCAAATAAATGTATAAGTGAATAAATAAATATTCAAATTTTGTGGATACCACATTTTAAAATTTCAAAAGCTTGGAGAGTAAATAGTTGCTTGATGATCTAGTGCATATTTAAGTGAGATTTTGAGGAAGATGCTGAAACAATCTCTACAGCCTGCTCTGTGCAATCTCTTGCTGAGAAGAATTTCCTGGAAAAGCAAAATCACATTGATAAAATCAGTAGAATTGTTTTAGTGAAGAAAGATGGAGAGTAAAGTGGTAGTAAAGTAACAGTAGAGCAAGTAGAGAGCAAATGCACCTGTTTTCTTTCTCACCACATGAGCAGAATATTCCAATAAAATGTTAATAAGCACAATATCTTCTAATAAAATGGATTATGTGCACATAACAAATTTTGCCTTACAAGTTCTGCTGATGCAGGCCTGTAATCCCAGCATTCTGGGAGGCTGAGGCAGGAGGGACCCAAATTCCAGTCCAGCTTTTGAAATTTAGTGAGACCCTACCATACAATAAAAAATAAAAGAGGGAGTGGGTAAGGACACAGCTCAGTGCAAAGGCTCTGTGTTCATTCTCCAGTACTTAAAAAAATTATCCTATACATTTATTACATTTATTTCTAAAATATTTTGAAACCAATCCAATGTAAGCAGTCATCTTCTGGTACATTGCTAGAATAATAGAAAAGGGGAAGTTTAGCAAATTTGGTGTAAGAAAGTTTTTTTTTTGTTGTTTTGTTTTGTTTTTGTTTTTGTTTTGGCTGTTCCAGTGTAATGTCATGCCTGGGATATGTGTGTCCCAATAAACCAATACAATTAATTATCTTTGCAGCAAGGAAGCCATGGTAGTGTTACACATGTGCTCTTGAGGGGTCATTTCACGCTTTTCCATTCACCAGTCAAATCTGTGGTCACTGCATATATGCAACTTTGCACAGGTTTGATGGGCATTTCTGGTCTTGGCACAAAAGAATACCAGTGAGGTGGCGTTATCAGTTCTAAGGACACTGTTAATCTTTTCCAGCAACTTTGTAATAACAAGTAAAATTGTCCTGCTTCCAATTTAAGATATATTTGCTGAGGTCTAACATCAGGTAGGACATTCTCTGTATTAATCATCCCTGGTAGGGTCAACACTGTGCCCATCAACTGTCAGGAGAAGATGGAAAAGAGAAGACATTTATTCTGAGTTGCATTCATTTAAAAACTCAAATTTAGATTCTAAAGATAGTTCCCAAAGTCATTATCATATGTTCTCTGAGAAATTCTGTTTCCAAAAAACTCTCATAACATATCTTAAAACTAGATACTAAGAAGATGATTGTACCTTTACTGCACTCTATATTTTAATTAACAAAGTCCTTTCCCATCTTTATCTTATGGGCTGCCTAATTAATACATCATTTACTCTGTGTTAAATATATGAATTTTAAAAATTATTTTATGTGAATTAATATTATTCTTTTTGTAATCTCTGAACTTTTTGCTTTTTTATACTATTATTCCTGGAAAAAGAAAAAGAAGAAAGAGAAGAAAACTAAAAGGAAGATGAGTAGGAGAGGTATCAGGAGGGGCAGAAGCTTCAAAAGCACCTTGGATTCTCTCAGATTACAGTAACTAGCTGGGAACTGTTCTGGCATCTCTATTAGTTCTTAAAAATTACTAAGAAAGGCAGAAAAAGGAAATAAAGAAACAGAAAGGAAAGGAAGGATAGAGGAAGTGGGTGACAAGTGTATAAGGATGTTCATAATTCACTTTTATATTTTTGAGTGAAAGGAATCATATTTGAGCCAAACACATATTAAATCATTACTCAGTCTTTGTCCAACTTTTCTTATCATGAAGGCCAAAGCCTTTGCAATATCCTATATAATGCAGGTAATTTTCAGAATCTGAAAGTGTATTCTCTGTAGCTTTTAAATAATATCATGTACTTGAATTTTTTATATTTCAAAAATATTATGCAATTGGCAGAGCCAGTCCAAAGAAAAATGGTTGTACATGTAAATGTATAAAAGAAAATTAAACAGAAAAGCACAGCGTCAACCTAAAATGTAGTATAAAATGCATGTATAAATATCAGTGTTTTCTATGATTCTAAGATATCTATGACTATAACAAAGTTATTCAAACTTTCTGTGTGGAAAAAATAAAACTTTAGTAAGCAAAATTAAACACTTAGATAATAGACATATAGAATGTCAATTAATGGGATGATCAGTTTATAAAGTTCATATTTAATCTCAATTAATAAAAAGCTTTGATATAACTGCAGTAAAACCCCCAAAATAATTTCATAGAATGTGATAGGATGATTTGAAAAAATATATGTGCAAAAGAAAATTCAAATATTCTGAATAAGAAAAGCAAAATATACAATACCAGATATATTATGAAGTTATATTTATTGAGATAATATGACATTACTATACTTATCAACAGGGTAACAAGTGCAACAGGATAAGCGCACAGACAATACATAAATGGGTAGAGTGTTGGTAATATGCACAAGAGAGTATATACGGTGTTCTCAATAAAAAGGAAATACCAAAAAAATGGTTATTTACATTGAAATAATTTGAAATTTGATCCCATATTCAGTAAGCAATTAATTTTCAAAACTAAACACAAACAGCTCTCATTAGAAAGTGCAGGTTAATATGTTATACAACTTAGAATGCATAAAGATTTCTTAAGAATCATACAAAGTTCATGACTAAAATAAAAGACAGAAATGAAATGTCCAGGTAAGGAAATGTTAAGAAAAGCAGAAAACTAATAACAAATATCAGAAATGTTATTGTTGGTCCTCATGAGTGGCAAAAGACTTTTTTGTCAGTAAGTTATGTATAAATTCTACAATCAATTGGAAAAGTCCATGTGACTGATAAACAAATGGGTAAGAGACATAGTTCAAAAAGAATAAACAGATGTACCACAAACCTATGCCATGATATGGAATATCATCAATAATTATAGAAATGTAAGGGATGACAGGAGAGTGATGCAAGTTAACATACATCATCTGCTGAAATTTAAATGATGTGGATGTTTTCTTTTAAGCTATATATATATATATATTTATAAAAATGTAAATTTCTTTAACTTCATTGGATTGTTCTTGGTATTGCTTCCAAAGATGACTTTTCACATGCTTCATAATCCAGTACTTCCCCTTTTAACTGCATTTCCCTCAATCATCCCTCTTTCCTGCATAACAGGAAACAGGTATAAAAATAGTTATTACTGCTCACAGTAGCAAAATGCACAAATCAAGCCATATAACTTACAAATTATTGTGTCACAATTTAACAGATAACATAGTGGCTTTAAAAAAAATCACATTATTATTTCAAATTTTAAACCAGAATGCATCACTCAGGGGTCATGAAAAGGCTACATCAGGATGCTATTTGGGATTGTATTTATTTCAAAGCTCATCCATGGGGCTTTTCCCAATTCCTCTCATCTGTCTATTCCCAGTCCCCTGCTTTTCACCCACTGTTGGTTGGAAGAATTTGCTTTGTTTCATTTTTCATGTGAACCTTTCCACAAAGTATGGCATCTTGTTTCTCCAAGAGGGAGGGTCATGTAAAAGAGGGGGAGATATAGGTCAGTCTTTGTGTAGTTTATTCTTGGAAATGACATAAATAATTTTAGCTGTATTCTGTTATGAGCAATTTATAATTAACAGGAGGATATAACACATTTATGTGAATAATGTGATGTAGAGATTATCAGGACCTATCTTAAAGACTGTCAAATGTTTAACAAAAAGGAGCAAATAAATTACAATACATTCACACAATGGAATATTATAGAGCACACCAAAAAATGGAGTACAGAGACATCATATTCTAAGATCTTAAAAACACAATATTAAATGAAATACACAAAAGATCATATAAATCATAATCTCTATTACATTTTTATCAACTTCATATTAAAATATACTTTTTTTTTTTGTGGTACTGGGGATTGAACTCCAGACTTTGTGCTTGCAAAGCAGGTGGTGGAACCACTGAGCTAAATTCCCAGCCCATATATTATGCTTTTTTAAGGAAAGAAACTGTTGGCAGATAAAATAAGTAGAACTCTTGACATTGGTGTAGGCAAAGACTTTATGAGCAAAACCCCAATCACACAGAAACTAGTACAAAAAAATCAACAAATGGAATCTCATCTTATTAAAAGGCTTTGGTACAGTGATAGAAACTACCAACATAATGGAAAGACAATCCACAGTGTGAGAAAAAAACAATTTACAGCTCTTCTTCAGGCAAAGGAATACTATCTAGAATATATACAGGACTCAAAAATGTCAAGATCCAAAATTGGGCATCTGAAATAAATAGATACTTCTCAGATGAAGAACTAAATATAGCAAATAAATATATGAAAAAATGTTTAACATCACTGTCATTTGAAAGATGCAAATTAAAACAATGTTGAGATTCTATCTCACTCCAGAAAGAATGGCTACTATTAAAAAATCAACCAAAAACAAATGATGGCAGGGCAGGGTGGAAAAAGGAGTCCCTTTCCACTGTTGGTGGTAGAGCAGACTGGTGCACTACTGTGAAAATCAGTGAGGAGATTCCTCAAAAAGCTAAAACTAGAGGTTCCATTTGACCCAGCTATTCCCCTTTTTGGTATCTTCCTGAAAGAATTAAAAGCATCAGACGGCAGTGATATATACACACTTGTAATAGCTAAATCTTGGAACAGCCCAAATGCCCACAACCAAAGAATGGATAAAGAAGGTGTGATTTTTTTTAATACAGTGGAGTATAGTCTGCTATAAAGAAGGACACGCTTGAGACATTCATAGCTAAATGGATGCAGCTGGAGACCACACTCTTAAGTAAATCAATCAGATACACATATTTAAATAGCACGTTGTCTCTCTGCTGTGAGAAAACAAGAGTGGAAATAAGAACTAAAATAAAATGTATAATATAAGAAAATGGGAAAAGATCGCTCAAAAGAGAAGAGGAACAAAGGTGGGGTGAGGGTGAAAGAAAGGAAGGGTCATGAAAAAGTGGAAATAGAAGGAAAAATGGAAATAAAGCTTTTGTATGTAGTGAGGGAAGGGGGATCTAGGCATGGGGCTGAGATGAGAAAAAGGGAAGGGACGGGGTATATTATGCATAGGTGCAAATTCCCTATGATAAGTTTTAGCATTGTGTATATCTAGAATGTACCAATAAATGTTTTGCTTCAAAAAATATATGAATGAGTGATGGTTTTGCACTGAGAAAATAAAAGCAAGAAAGGATGCCAGCTTATGGTGAGAAGTCACCACCATTTTAATCTCCATCACTAATTGCTAAATATGAGTAAGTCCAAGATTTTTCACATATATTTTAACATTTTTTCAACTGGAAAAACCACTTTAGACGGTTTTCTTCCTTAGTACGGTGTGGTGGATTAACTAATGGTCAACTTTGAATGCACCACTGAACTGAATCTGTGTGGTCTGGGCATGGAAGACCCACCTGATTGTTGCCAATGACATAAAGAGAGCTGGAGGGGAAGATCGTGGGCTGTTGATTGTCTAGGAGAAGCTTGCTACAGGTTGTTTTCCTGATGTGAACTTGGCTGTTCGCCTCATAGAAGGATCTCAGGAACTCGCTGTTTCTGGGAACCGTTGCTGTTCTCATCAGGGGAGCTCTGATATTTACCATGGGCATCGCTTCCTGGCTCCAGTGTGGATCCCTCAGTCTGGTGGCACAAATTCTTCACCTTGCTGTTTTAGGCTTTGTAGCTTCCACCCCTGGCCTTTGGGCCTTCCTGGTGCAGACCTCAATACGGACTTGCATGAGACACTGCCATGGGCTCTAGGCCTCGGGCTGGACTCATGGAGGACGCTGCCTTGGTCTCTAGGCCTTCAGCTGGACTTGTGCTGAACACTGCTGTGGAATCCAGGCCCTCAGCTGTAGCCTCTGAGTCTCTGGAAAGTGGACAGATCTGTTGCACACCTTTGCATTTGATGTTTTATTATAAAATAATTTTATATATTATGTTTCCTGTATTAAATCTATTTTCCTTGCAAATCCCTGACTACAGTATATGGGCTCTTGACCTTTTACTTATAGCATTTAGTGTATTACAAAATTCAATTACTAATTTTTTCTTTGCTCTAAATTTAATATATGTCTTTTAGAAAGTTGCCAGTTTTCTACCCAAGAAATGCTTTTCTAAGGATCTGGTAGCCATATCATCGAAATGCAATCATCGAGGGAGATATCCACCCAAATCCCTCAGTCTTTTTGGAAGTAGAGAAGTCTAACTTCAGTAATTGCCAATTTATAAACACAAATGGCCCAACCATATCTCTCAATCTCCCGCTTCACATTCTCCATGCTTGACCCAGTGCTTTAAAAAAAATTGAAATCGAAAGTAATTTCATAATTTCCCGTTGCCCCTGGGAATATTGTTAGCCTCTATTGCAACAGTCTCGATTAAGTTATACCTGCTTAACTCTGATATAATATGTATTTGAAAACTTTATTTATACTTTTAAACTGTGGAAATCTATGACCAATATTATATGCCTGGTATGTGATATTTTTTAAAAAGTCTTGCAAACTTTGTGAGATTCTTGGTTTAATTAGGTACAGCAAAATCAGAGAAGTAATAGTTAGACAGTATATGTGTCAGTTCATAATGGTGAATAGTGTAAGAACCAAGAACTTTCCTTGCTTTGCCCATACAAGTTACCTTAATTTGATAAGATCAGTCATGTCGTCTGTATGCAATCTCTACTCATACGTTCATCATTCAGAATTTTTAAATTGCTATTTTATATTTATCTCTGCTATCTAATTCTCAAATCAAGGAGAAGGCATAGTTTTCACAATAGAGTTTTAATTTATAGTTGCCAAGGAGATCAAATGCTGGATCAGTTAGTAGGTTATCGTAATAGCTTGCAGATTTATCATCACAAATGTTTGTGTATACTAGAGAGGAGATTAGGATGCAGTGTTATTTGGGGAAGATACTTTATATGTAAAGTAGTTTGATCTCATCATGTCACATTTAAAGAGATGGATGACTCGTCATAATTCTTTTTTTTGGCCTTGCACATAAAAGATGGTGACCGAATATCTGTTGAATAACAAATAAGTTCATAAAAGTAATATTATGAAGCTTTCAGTTCTGTAAAAAACCCTCACATGCCTCTTCTTGATTTGATGTTAGCAATTACGCCTCTTTATTATGAAACAGATCAAATGGTATTCATTCAATTTTGTATTCATTTATTCAATAAATACATAGCAAGTGCTTAGTTTCTGCCCGAAAATATTGTCAATGCTGAAGGTAGAGAGATAGGCCAAAATGAATAGGATAATAAAAACCTTCATCCTCGTGAGCTTCCCGTCTTTGTAGTGGCAGACAGATGATAAACAAACAAACAAAAAAGAAATGGAATAGATGGCATCTGTCTTTGCAAATAAATAAAAGGGAAATATTTGTTAGCATTGGATTTTTATAAAAATGAATTTTATTCTACTGAATATATGTGACTGGGAGGATTTCTTTTTTCCATGAAGCAATATCCTTCTCAGAATTTGTTTTTAAAAGAACTTGTGAATGTCAGGCAGACAGTGAACTTAAATGAAGGTTTTTGCCATCTTGGTTTTATGTTGTGCTTTATATCTCCCTGATTCTTCCAAAATCGAGAACATTGAATCTTCCTGTAAAGTGAGAACACTAAAATTAGATTGTTTTTATATGTATTTCAAGCTTTGTGGAAGTTTTAGGAAAAATGATTAAAAAGCATAAAAATTAATCCCAGATGATAGCTCAATACAAGTCTCTTATTAAATTAAATTATGTATAATTAATAAATATATTAAATTTATATAGATACTTAATTCCTTAAATCATTTAATCCTAAGCAAGGAACATTTCAAATATGGGACTTGATCTAGATATCATAGGCTTAACTGAATTTGACTTTCAGGCTACTTCAAGATAATTGTGTGGTACAAGAGAAAGGCAATCTAGATTCTATTTTCCTATCCTCCTGGAAATTAACTATACACCCAATTTTACTCACTTTTATTAAAGAATTCAAGTTAAATAAGCTTATGTATCTAAAACTAAATTAGTACAAAGGCAAGGCAGACTTTTCTCTCTTGGAATTTTTGTGTTGGAAGGCAATTTAAATATCTGTTAGCCTGAGGACCAATTTTAGGATTAGGAGTCAAATCTCACAGAAATGCTTCTAGAAATAGAATTAAAATCCTGCTCTTCTAACAGTCAGCTCCCATTTTACTCTACTTTTTTAGACTGCATTAGTTGTTTCCTGTTGCATTTGGAGTGTAACAGTAAGTAGCATACCATGCTATACTAGTAATACTTTACCAGAAATCTAATGTGGTCCCAACAAGCTTTCTTCTAAACACCATATATCTCTTAAATAATAAAATATGATTCATGTTTCTATATACTTGTTTTTGGCTTTTGGTTTTTAATTTTAGAAGCTAAGTGATAAAAAATCCTAGTCATTTTAGTAAGATCATTTCCTAAAACTGAAAAAGAAATCTACTTAATTTGGAAAAGGAAGGTCAAACTTTTAAAATTTTTTATTCATCATTTTGGTATGTCATGCAATCTAAAATATAAAATAATGTTGTATTACTAAAAATGGGTGCTGTTTTTGTCCCAAAATAAGTTGTGTCTCTATCAACATACAAGTCAGTCAAAGAGAATTTAAGTAGAAAGAAATAAACATGAATTAAATTATTCCCCCAAATTTCCTGTCTCCAATATATTCACTTTTCTTTTTTCATAAAATTGTTCCCAAACATCACAGTAAGATTTTTTCTGTTTATATGATCTGTGAATTCTTTCATTTAATAGCTGTATATTGAGTTTTTATACTTTGGATGCTTTCATAAGTGATAGGTAGACTGAGGCTAATATTTCAAGCGAACAAAATCATATAATAATGATGGTAAGAAAGGCATAGTTATAACATTACAGTGAAGTAGGATGAAGATGAGAGTCAGACATTCAAAAAGATTCAGATTGCTAACTTCTGACCAGGGCCACCTAAGAAATGCAAACCATAAATGTGAGCCATATATGCACTTACATATTTTCTGGTAGCTACAAGTAAATAACTATCAAACTTAATTAAATATATTCACTTAATCAATATATCTTAAATATTATAATTTTGATAGTCGACATGAATTTTTTGTGATTTATTTCCTTTTCTCTGTACTTAATCTGCAGAATCTGATGTTTTACAAACATGGGCAAATTACATCTCAAGTACTTGAGAGTCATTCATGGCACAAAGAAGCTCTAGGCTTCTGATTATACATAGTCCAAGAGAAGTGGGGGCGCAAGGAGGACAGTGAGTGACTGGATGGCAAAGAAAAACGGGTGAATTCCAATGAGAGTGAAATCGTGGAATATTTGATCACTAGGAAAATATGGACCTATTGCCTTAGTGTTCGAAAGACTTTTAAGTAGATCTCCATTGTCCACTCTGTCAGGATATCCTTTTGCTGCCAGTCCATTCCCTGATAACCTAGTATAACTCCTGCTAAGCATCATAACAGCTGGTATAGTTAGGCAAGGACAACAGAAGAGAATCCCAGGATTTTCTTCATTTGGAATAAATCCAACGATGACATTCTTCTATCCTAAAGATGATAATTTGCTTGAAGAAATTCATCAAATACAGCCAGAATTAGTAGCTCATTACTCTTAGATCAGAAATCTGAGTCATGAACTGTCTGCTGTGTGAGTTTTTGTGCGGTTAAGATTTTTTTTTTTTCATACCATGGGAAGTTTGCATAGGGTTGTGTATGGCCGAATACAAAAGACAGACCCTGTTCTGCCTGACAGTCATTCTGAAATTTACTTCATTTGCCACATTTTTCAAACCTCATGGGACAGATGTGATTCTGAGAGACCCAGTAGATTATATTTTATGGCCTGTAAGGATGGATATACATGTTTTATAACTGTGTGTTAACTTTGATTTATTTTTAATTGGTTTACTTTCATTACTTTTGTTATTCTCTGTCTCCCCTTAGTATAACAGAAGTTTCATTAGAGAAGGGATCCGGGGTGGTGTTGTCCAATTACATGTGAACAGCACCAAAACACTTTGCACATCAGGGGCCCCATGAGTGGTGAATGAACAAATCATCCCCACTAAATTCCCCATTCAGCACAACCCAACTGGAGTGTTAGAAAATTATGACTTAACCAATTATAGGGATGTGTGTGTCTTAAATAATTAGGCCTACATCTTTGGTAGTTTTGACAAATGCATAGATGAGGGATTGGGTGAAGTGGATTTTGAAGGACAGAAGAGGCAAACTCAAATAAAATTGTTCAGTTGAATGATTGTTAATGATTGCTATTCCCACAGGCATAATGAAACACCCTAACTGAGTGCAGTAGTGGATAGCTAAGGTTTTCATAGAACCACAGATCTATGTTACAAATTTATGCCAGACCACTAGGGTCATATTTTTCCGTTCATGATAATTAGCACTACCAACTCAATGTTTACATGTTTCTTACTTGGTACTCAACTAACTTCTCATGTCATTAAAATAACTTCTGACAAGTTCAGTGAGTCTTACATATGAATTTTATAAAAACTAAATATCAAGACTAGTTATAAAAAAACATAATGTTTTGAAAATGAAAAACAGGAAAACTATATGTATACTTCATCTTTAACATTTTTCAAGTAGATGCCAGGGGTGGTGGTGTACTCCCGTAATCCCAGCACGTGGGAGGCTGAAGCAGAAGGGTTGCTGTGAGTTCCGGACCAGCCTAGGCTACATAGTGAGCTCCAGATCAGTTTCAACTGCATAGTGAAACCCTGTCTCAAAAAACAAAACAAGAAAAAACAAACAACTTTCAAGTAGAATAACAAAAGTACCATAGTTTTCATTTTTCTTGAGTATTTTTTTAAGTATTAATGACTGCGTTTTCTGTAGATTTAACTTCTCTTTCAGTCCGGGTCTTTGTAAAGAAAACCAAAAAACACACCAAAATAATATTATTTACTTCCTCTGTAGTCATACCTTGGTGCTTGACAGCTTTAAACTCATCAAATTTGATACTGACACATCCTGACAGGAAATTTTATCCCAGTATTCATCTCTGGCATGTTGATTGCCTCATGACTTGCTGTCCTTTCTCACCAAAATAATCTGGGATTCATTATTTTTGGTGCACATCTTGTCTCCTAGAGCCAATTAACAATAAATATTACAGTAAAACTGTATTTCCATTGTCATTCTCTCTCCTTTACTCTTTAAAATTTTCATATTCTTCTCTATACATAATCACAATGAGTTGCTCTAGTAAATAAGTAGCTAATATTGACAAGAAACTCAGTATTTCCTCTCATATTGATATAGGAGGAATGATGTAACTTCCAAACCTGCTAGATATCTAAAAATCAACTTCATGTCTAAAATTGAAGAATGAATTCTAGGAACAATGGAGGTTAAGAGAAGGAAAATTTATTGAGAGAAAAATAGCTTTTGTCTCAGAGACAGAAGGGGGGACAGAAAGCAGGTTGCCAGCCCACCCCACTTTTCAAAGGTGTTTTATACAGCAAAGCCATGTGCTGAGACAGGTATAAAGTGAGACAAAATTATAAGGCACAATGGAAATTTACAAGGTGAGTATGAAGTGGATAAAGCCATGACTAACCAATAAGATTACAAGGAGAGTCACCCAGGCAATATTGATTAAATGTGAGTCCAATGAGAAAACAAGTCACATAAAACAAGTAATTTCCCATTCAGAATATTAATCACTGCTATCTCTAGGAAAAGCAGTGCCTCTTCTTTTCATAATACTAACCAGTGAATGTACCTCAGTTGTTCTCCTTGTTGGCTCCTTGTTGTGTTGGCTCCTTGAGGGCTGGCACCTTTCCTTTGGACTGGATAACTGAGAGCTGGTGCCTTGAGTGGGCGCTGTCTAACTGCCTACAAGATATCTACAATAATATCAGAGACCATGTGCATGGTTCTTTAATGACTGAATGAATAAACACAGTTTTTACTCTGTTATGCATATTTAAACTTCATAACTAGAGACAAATAAATGAGAAGAAAGGAAAGCCAGTAGTGATTTACAGAATCACTATATGAAATTTATTTTCAGAAGGGAATATATCTCCTATTTGTATCAATTTTAATATGAAGGCATTTTCTAAGTGACTTAGTATTTGACATTTTTATGCTATCATTGGAAGTATCCATAATTATGTTCTTCCAGAAATATAATTAGAATATTGCAAATCTTACTCTTATGTGAGAAAAAAATGAAAGAAGTTATTGATATAAACAATGACTAGATAGATTCTGCTGTGATTAGTTTTCCAGGTTTTCAGATGTGAACTTCACATCCTGTTTAGATTTCTGAAGCAAAAGATTATTCTATTAAGTACTAATTTCAAGAAATGAAAATTTTGAATCTTAAACAAAGTCCAATTATATTCATTTTAACATGTATTTAATGTACTATAAGATATTAAGACTGGTTTAAAATGAATTGGACAAAGATACATTGATGTTCATGAAAAAAAGAACACTAAAATAAGATTGCTAAATAATATACAACATTGATTACTGTCAGAAATAATTTTCAACTGTTATGAACAAAATCATCATAAAACACAGCTCCTATTTTTCTAAATGCTAATACATCCTTGAAGATCTTTAAAATTACCGAATCAATGAACAGTGGTAAGGCAAATAAGGTAAGTCCTCCTAGAGTCTATTAATTCTTGGGTGGACCTTCTGGTTTCCAGCACATCTGTGGAAGAATACATGATCATCTCTTTCACTCATCCAAAGATACGTGTTAGAATACATATACATTTTCTCTCCTGTCCTAATATCATCTCGAATTTATCAAATACTCTGCTAATTCATGCAAACCTTTGATGCTCCTTTGAAGCTTATTTACATGACTCTTGACCTGCTCTCTTGTGCGCCCCCAGACTGTGGACAGACCCATCCTTCAGGCAGAACTGAGCTTGTGGCTGGCTCACTGACTTCGCACCTCAGTTGTTCCCCACCTAGATAGCTTGAGCACCCCCGTTGTAATTTATTAAACTGTTGCCCTCTCGGTTGCATATCTTTCTATGTTTAATAAAAACCTCTCAATTCTTTGTCTTTGATCTAAAAAATATGCATTCTTTATTGTTACTGAGAAGCATTTTACTTCTGAGATCAATCTTCCAACCTCCTTAAAATAAACATTTTCACTTTCAACTTTCTTGCAGATCTTTTCTCACTAAGCTGCCATCGATCCCATGAAAATCTTTACTGCATTGACTGATCACTGTTCTTTATCCATGTTATGCATTGCTTTCTTCTTATTCTATAAACTAAGAATCTATTCCTCTAACTAAAATAATATTTGTAGAAAGTAGCATAAATCTAACTTTACACAATCTTGTTTTACATGTTCATGGAAGAATACTATCTCTGTTGAACAACATGGTCTATCATTTTTCACAACTCCAGACAGGCTCCTGGTGAAATCACACATTATTATAGATCGGTACCACTACATGCTGTGATTGTCAAGTGCAGTTGGATCACAAAAACAAACAGAAAACCTACATTCCTACTAATATTTTTCACTGGTCACATTTTTGTTCTTTAAAATCAGCTAGTTTTACTCTACTCAAACTCTAGCTTTTTCCCTATGTGCTTGTCTTCTCAGCACATCTTGAATGGTTGAAGGTACATATACTTAATATGTTACAAGCTAAAGTAGAAGTTATCAGTCAAGATATCTCTAGATTCCTTTCCACAGAAGGCTTCTTTGCATTTGCCTGCCTTAATCTATTCTTTCATTCTCTTAGATTATTAAGGAGGTGGTACACCAGCTGCTACATAAGCTCAGTTCTTAACCAGGGCTTCAAAATCCAATGACATCTAAAATTGATGTTCTTGGTTAGAGTATCTCTCTCATAAGTCCTTGCCTTGCTCTACTGACTAACTTAATCTCTCGTCTCAATTTAGGAAAATATTCTTAACTCATATCAGCTGTCATTTTTTATTATCTTTGCTGGGCTGACCTGCAGTATGACACTATTTTCTACCAGTCTGACTTCCTCCCTTTGCCAACATCTCAATGTTTTCCTATCTACCCTTTGATTGTAACGAATTTGAGAAATTTATGAAAATGAACTGTTGAAGCAGATGTATTTGGAATTTGAAGAAAGGAATGAATAGGATAAATAAGAAAGATGGTATGACACTGTGTGTTCATGCAATACTTGAGATTACAAATGGCAAAAAACAAGGAGAAATGCATTTTATTTTCACTGAGTTTATTGGTACATTTTAGGTATACAGTACAGTTACATTCATCGTTGGGATCTTGTACCTTTACATGACAGATCTTGGTTCTCATTTTTTCCCCATACCCCTGCCCTCCCTTCACCCCCTCCACCCTCCCCTATTTACAAATACTTCGTTTCCATTTTTTCCTTTTCTCATATTTTTTCTTTTCCCTTGTTAGGAGAAATGCATTTTACCTGTAAAAATTCCACATAAGCTTCTCTATTTACCTTCCGTGTAGTTTATAGTGTCATTTTTCTGCATATTTCATTTGCTTTGTTTATCTTTCTACTGCCAAAGGATCAAACCCACCTATTTTCCCCATACCAGGAAAGACCAGCAAGTCTCTATTAGTGCTTTGTGCTATTTTTTTCCCAAGGAAAACCATTTTGTTTCAAAGTAGGAATATAGGCACTCAATAAACCCCAAAACTCCCAAGAAACCAATATTTCTATGATCAAGGTTATTTGTAACAAAGTAAAAATATATTGTATTCAGCAGTACATAACTTACACAAATGACCATGTCTAGGTCCACAAATTGAACATGGACACCCGTGTCCCTGTAGTTCAATGCTTTTTAATTTACTTTTTGATTCTCAAGCCCGCATGATACAGTCTCTTACATATTTCTTGGCCACAGGAAATTTTACACAGAATAAAATTCACAAGTACTGTCTTTGCTGGGAGAGAATAAAATTCTTCTCCTGTATCATTTTTTGCAGAAGTGGGAAAGTGACATGGGATGGATATGTTACTTAATAAAATTAAAGCAGTTTTGGGCAAAGCCAGGTTGGTACCTATGCTTCCTTCTATCTGAGGTGGGAATTAAATTTATCATTACATTTACACAATTTTTTATGGCATCAGTAATCAATAAACCAGCCATGGATTGTGCAGTTACATTCACACTCCCAATGGTCCATCTGCCTTTACCTGGCTGTGTTATTTTGGCAAATTTGTAAGGAAAGAAACCAAATTTTCACTTTTTTTTTATACATTGTGACCTGAAAAAGTTTAATTGTATCTTATTATCTACTGATGATACATTAAATTCTACTTGTTTTGACTCTTCCTAGACTGAAGGAGTTCCCTAGTAAATTTTTGCTGTTTCAAAAAGTCAATGTATCAATGATATTTTTACAAGTGAAAACTATTGTAGATGGTGGTGATCAAAGAGCATTTTCTTTGTTATTTTTTATGTATAGATGTGTGTCTGCTTTTGTGGGGAACAGCTACATACTTACATATAAAAATAAATCACAGGTCCTATAAATAAGGAAAAATTTGTCCAAATTTTTGTATCTTTGAATATAAACTTGCACTAATCATATTGTCATTGTTGCATGATATTTTAGAGTATCACATAGATATATAGACTGACTAATATAAGAAAAATACATGTATATCTCCTGGTATATTTAGGACATTTGGGTTATAAATGATTTCTAATTATGGTTATGTTTTCACAAATTATTTGCCTAATAAACTATAATTTCTTTCTGAGAATAAAGTATTTTCAAAGGTGCATAAACTTCCATGTCTCCAAATAAAGTTTCATAATGTTCTGTGATTGGTTTAAACATGACTTGTCTTTCTCAATCTATCTCTAATTCTTTATTTCATGCATAAAACAGCTTCTTTTTATAGAATTTATTTGTCCCTACATTTGTATGTAGGCAAATGTTTGTGCTTAGTATTAACGTCAATCAGAGATGCCTTTAAATTTGAATCCACCCCATTATTTATGATCCATGTACACAAAAAAATAGTTAATTTAACGAATTCTATTCTAATGGTGAGAATTCTAAATAACTCAATGGATTAAAATACAGGATTAATTTTTGGAAGCAGGATTTTTGCATGCTAATATTTGAAAGTATAGTCTGCCATTAATTAAAAAAAAAATCCATCATTGATCATGAAATGGTTGACCTGAAATAAACTATCATAGCCTAGATTGTAAAGCTGGTATATTGGCAAAGTTTAAGTATATAATACACTTACATTAATCATTGGGATCTTGTACTTTTACATAACATATCTTGGCTCTTTTTTCCCCCCATTCCCCTGTCCTCCCTTCACCCCCTCCACCCTACCTATTCACAAAGACTTTGTTTCTGTGTTTTTCCTTTTCTCAAAAATTTTTTTTTCCTTTCTTACTTTCCCCTACTCCTCCCACTTCCCCTACTCCGTTAGACCTTTTCTTCCATTACACAAAATCAATTATACATTTGGATCCTTATTTACACTTTTAGATTTTCACACCAGAGAAAATATTTTTTTTATTTACACATATGTGTCCTACTAACTTCACTTAAGAGTGTGGCCTCAATGTGCAACCAACTTAGCTATAAATATCTCTAGTTTCTCATTCTTTATGGCCGAGTAGTACTCCACTTTATAAAAAAAAAAATTCATCTTACTTAACCAGTCTCCAGTTGATGGGCATTTGAGCTGTTTACAAATTTTAGCTACTACAAATTGTGCCATTACAAACATCAGTGAGCATATGTCATGATGGTATGATTTTTTTAATTCTTTTGGGAAGATACCCAGCAGAGGAATAGCTGGGTCAAATGGGACTTCTAATCCCAGTTGTTTAAGCTATCTCCATATTGATTTCCACAGTGCTTGCCCCAATATGCACTCCCACCAGCAATGAAGAAGTGTTCCTTTCTCCCTGCAACCCCACCAGCATTTGTTACTGGTTGATTTCTGGATAGCAGACATTCTTTCTGGAGTGAGGTGGAATCTCATTGTTGTGGCCAACATTGTTTGACATCATACTGTATTTAAAAACAAAAGCAAAAATGAAAACTGGATTCTGTGATGAATGATCACTCTGCATTATGTGTAGACACAAGTAACGAAACAAATGACAGACACATGGCAAAAATGCACCATTCTCATGCAATAGCTAGCTATGCTACTGGAATATTTTTAGATAACTGATACACCATAATACTAGGTCTATTTAATATAGCATATAATTAATATTTGTACATGGTGTTACTATCTGTATTTGTGGAGTGAGAGTCATATGGGTTGTTTTTAAATATCTTTCAAAGCAATTGCTGTCTCAATGTATTTAACATATTCTTAAAACAACTATATTTCATTCAAGGAAAAATTTACTAAATTTCAATTATGTTTTTAATTATGGCATTAATTCTAAGTAATTCATTAATTCTGAGTAATTCATTAATTCAAATAAATTTTAAATAGATATATTTCCCCATTATATGCTAATTATGAATAAAATTTTCTTCTTAGGATATAAGAAATATTAGTTTAATAAATGACAAAGATAAAGAACATTTTTACTTTCTTTACTAAAATATGGGCTAATTGCCCTAAATAACTTTAATATTTTGAAATAATTTCTAAAGTATGGGCAGAGGAGAACCTATTTTTATAGTGATCCATCTCTTTACAATTTCTATCAATTATATTTGCTAATTTAGAGGTATTTTAGACTACACTCTGATACGTTTTAGACAATGTATCATAAACAACTTGGAATGATTTCTAAAACTACTATAGTCTTGAAATGGTATCTGCAAATAGAGCAGTAATTGTGGGAGAAATCACCTATGTAGTGTTATTCTTTCAACTATGGATTCAGCACTAGGATTCAGCTGTTGCACCTTTAACATTATTGAAAAACTGAACACTGAAGTACATTTGATGAATGAGCATAGACCTTAGAGGAAAAGCTGAGTGACCCTGTGCCTATCATCTCTATCTCTAGGACTGTAGAAGATCTGGGATTGCTACGGACATTTTCCTCCACTATTAAGCATTTATGCATGCATTATTACAATACATAGAAAATCATTATTGTCACAGTTATATGCATTTTGGGATAAATATGCACTGAGTGATAATTGTGCTCTTCATTAAATTCTAGATAAGCAAACATTGCCAGAACTGAGATCATAACCAACATTTTTTGCTACAACTTACTAGAAATATTTCTCATAGTTATGAAAGTTCTATTTAAGTCAATACTAAATTTACCATTCTGAAATAATAATGGGCAGTGAAAACGTTGTGTCATTCCCTAGGGTGTGTGCGAGGGCATTCGTGCCTTCAGAATAACACATGCAGTAAATCCTAAAGAACAAATCTGAATTGCCTGTCTAAAAAGTGAGGGAAAGGAACTTCTTCATGAGAAGCATGAGATCATGCTAAGATGAGGAATATGATGCCATATTGTGAAGTTCCGTCTTTCAGTTCACCTTTGTCAAGAACTCTGCAGCCCAACAAATATTCAAAATGCTCTATGCTGGTCTTTAACCTTTTCATGACATATTGGCTATGCAGCACGGTGACTTATTCCAGGATTCATTGTATTTTCCCCACTTACAGCTATTTATTCAGGGACTTCATAGATTTTGGCCTGGATTGGGTAGGGGTGTGGTGCTGTCCATGAAACTTGAGTGATTTAATGCCTAACACTGTAATCTGTAGAAAGAGGGAAATCCTAATGGTGAAGAAAATAAGTTCAATTAAAAACTATGCCACAAATAAAATTGTTTAAAACATAAAGAATTTTTTCTCTTTTTGAGTTAATAAAGACAAAAAATACAAAATCCTAATATCAATTTGGGATATTGTGAGTAAAATTGACTTTTTCCCTAATTTTCTATAAATGAAACATTTTTCCATATCTCATAAAGGGTAAAGACATTTTAATATGCAATTGCATACAAGGAAAACCAATTATGGCACTGTCTTGTCACCTGTTAAAAAAACTACCCTCATATTACAAAGGTCAAATTTAAATGTCATACATATTGAATCCTATAATTGCTCAGAAGAAAGGTCAGGGTCAAAGGAAAATATGCATACAAAAGCATGGCAATTAATGGGTTTTAGAAAGACAATATTAAGACTACAAAAATAATAGGAGGACCTCACATTACTTTGTATTTGTTGGGCATTGGGTAGACACAGAGAAAGTGGGGAATTTGCAAGGCTTTTGCCTGAACAATGCCAGGTTATTGCACTGGCCTGACTACTCTTTTCCTGGCTTTGAAACTTGGGCAAAATTCATCTGTTTTTTTGGTCTGCATATTTAAAATGAGGGTTTAGATTAAAGTTGAAAGTTTATATTTCTATATAATTCTATATGATTTCATTCATTGTTTCTTAAAAAAAAATGCTTTTTTGATGTATATTTTATAGACCTATTTTTTTAACCTTCAATTTAATCTATTTTTCAAACTACTCTCCTAAACTTACAAATACCAATGCAAGGCCACTTATTGTATTGTTTTAAATGATGTATGTGTCTTTTCGTAAAATGCTAAAAACACATAGAATTGGTCAGTTCTAGTTCCAGAAGCAATGTTTTAATTTTTTTTCCTATTGTTGCTCCAGTGGAGATTATTTTCATAATTCTAGCCTTGGTCCTGCTGCTTTTAAATAATGTATTCTATACATCTATTATCCTGTTTTTTGTTAAAACATTTGTATTGAAAAGCTGTTAACTCCATTAATTTACTTATCCAGATATTCCTTTACACTTAGTTGCCAATTTTGAGGAAATGTCTGCTGACTCTTGCTATAAAAGACAGAATGAAAATTTGTCACATTTCTGATTTCCCTTCCTCCGTTGTTTAGTTAACTAAATCAGTGTGTTCTGCTTTCCTGTTGGTTAACTTTGGAATTCAAACTATCCTTAAACTTCTTTTTTAATTTTAGTCAACTTTTGATAGTTTAAATTTCTTATATAAAAATGGATATATGTATGTGCTCAAACTTCCCACAGTGCTTCCTCGCTCCTAATTGTCTTTTTCATTTGAAATACCGCCATGTTGTATCTTGGATGGTTCAGTGCCATTCCCCCAGCTTGCTAAGCTCCTTACTCAAAAAGGTGTAGAAAGAAATGGGGAGAGAGAAAATGAGGGCCTCATCAATGACACTGCCTTCAACTTCTCCAGGGGCATTGCACAAATGGCAACATTTGAGCCTTTCAGTTAGGAGGGGCCATGCAATTAACTTCCAGCCAAAAGAACATAAATGGAAATAAGGCCCATAACTTCCAGCTTGGCCCTAGACTCTGTGAATGCCTTGTGTCCGTGTGTTAGCTGAATACGGAAGATTTTGAGGACCTCAGGGACAAAGAAGCCAAAGATGAAAGTTATGTGATTGCTGCTCTCAACCAGTATTAATTATGTTGTAACAAGAAGGGACAGTTTTCATTTAATATGTAAGCAACTGACATCCTTCATCATCCATGCAAAAAGAAACAATCTATGCTAATGAATGCAAAAATCCTTTCTCCTTTGAATTTTATTTTTTAGATTTCTTTTCCACTGATGTTTATACTGTCCTCTAAGAAGATACACAAAAACTTTAATATATTTTGACTACTTTTATAACCTCCAACCATATATGCCAATGGTTTAATGCATTTTAGTACCAAATACTTTAATATCTCCAAGACATTCTTAGGATTATACATTTAAATAACATTCCTCATTTAGAACTGGAAAGAAGGCTTTTTGTAGTTTGATTTAGATACTTGGATATTTCTTCTACTAAAATTGTTATCTTGTAGTTATTTAAATTTTTCTTTAGAAAAGGGTCCCTGTAACAAACTTCATTTGTTTTTGTGCAGATCTGTGAGTTCATGCATGTATGTGTCTGAAAACAGTATGTCCCAAGTTCTTCTAAAAGTTTCCTGAAGATAGAATTCCTTTTCATCCACAGATTTTAATCCCACCCTTAGTGAAACTATGATTTTGACTTTTCCCTACCTGTATTCTGACTTTTGCAATTATAAATTTGCAAGTATCTGCTGCTTTCATTCCATTGGCAAATGCTCCAGAGTAGAAGCAACCATGTTCACTTCCTGATCTCTGAGAATTTTTTTTTTCTTTCCTTCAACTACTCCTTTGTCATGATCTTACTGTCTTTGATGTACACAAGATTTATTTTGGGTATATATTTACTATTTTAAACTTTCTTAAGCAGAAGAGTTATTTGAGTCAATTATTCCTTAGTTCTCAGAACCATTTCACCTTTGTAAATATGTTCTTTATTTTTTACCCTCTCTTCCTGGATCTCTCATTCATCAGAAATTAGAACTTTCATCTTGATAGTATATGAAGCTGATATTTTGGAACCATTTTTTATTTCAGTCTACCTTCCCCTGTTAGGATAATTATCATTTTAAATTGTATTTTTTCTACTTAAAAAACTGACCATTTCACTCTCAACTATGATTTAACTCTATGATTTTTTTAAATTTTCCTGATTTTTTGTCAAGAACCCTTAATATTACATATGGTTGTGATTATTTCACAAATGTCTCTGGCTCATATGTAATTTTTACTAGCATTCAGTCTTGTATCAATTTCATGTTTTTCTAGAGTTCCATGTACATCTCATTTATCTTACTTGTTCCTAACATTTTGTACTAGTTCTATTCAGATTTCTATAATAATCTGACACACTTTTCATATTGAAGAAAATGTAATTGAGAAACAAGACTATGATCTCTGTACTTGACCCTATCTATGGGCAATAGGATAGGATGTAGGGTGAGTGGAAATGGAAAGTGTAGACTGCCATCTGAAGGGTGGCATCCATAGGTACAACACCAATCTTTCAGAGATTTTAGATAACATATTACTAATTCTTATTTAATATTTTCCAGAGATATAATGAAGGTCCAAATATAGGAGTACATGGAATTAACTTCCCTAAGAAACACTACAGAATATCAGAAAAAGTTCTGAAAGAAATTAGAAATGTCAGAGAAAGCTTGCAATGAAAGATTTATAGTATGGGAATGTGCTATAGCTTTCGGCATTTAACAAGACAAGATTGATAGAGAAATATGTAATTTTAGTGATGAGATAGGATTTTCCAGAATTTTATCTCATTTTTTACACAGTTTTACCTTTCATATGAGAGCTTTTCTTTCCCCACCAGAGCAGAAAAGCTGTAATTTGACAAACCACCATATTTTAAGTTAGACTCCTCTAATTGTTAAGAAAGAGTTCTTCCTAGTAAAGAGAATGTACCAAAGTTTCTGATATAAATGGATTTTTCCATATATTATGCCTGTGTGGAAAGCATTTCATTATGTAGTCTGTAATCATCAGCATATATTAATAATTGATGGTTCAGGGAAAGTGAAAGTGGTAGTTTGCATTTTTTTTTTTTTAGTTTGCATTTCTTTTATTTGAGAATAAAGTAGATTGGCAAATCTATGGGTAAAGTAAACAAAATGTTAGGCATAATAATTAGTACTTCCAAAAAAAGAAAAAATAATCTGTTTACAAGAAGTTTAGAATAACAGAAAAGCAAGGCAAATGCAACAGTCAACCTATTCCACCTAAATAAATTAGCTATCATAGTGTAGTGTGCATTGTAGTGACTTCACTTTTTTTTAGTCCGAATTGCATGTATTTGGCCTTTTATTTCTTTTTTTGATAAGGTTGACTAAGGATTTATTAATTTTATTTATTCTTTCAAAAAACCTACTCCTTGATTTGTTTATTTATTTATTTTGATGCCAGGGATAAAACTCAGGTCCTTGCACTTTCAAGGCAGTCACCAGAACCACTGAGCTAAATCCCCAGTCCTGATTTGTTTATTTTTTTGTATCATTTTCTTAGTCTCAATTGCATTGATTTCTGTTCTAATCTTTATAATTTCCTCCTTTGTATGAGGTTTGGGTTTGTCTTGCTCTTCTTTTACTAAAAGCTTAAAATTCAGCATTAGGTTGTCTATTTGAGCTCTCTCTATTTTCCTAGTGTGGGTATTCACTGCTATAAATTCCCTTCATAGATCTGCTTTCATTGTGTCTCATAGATTCCTGTATTTTGTATTGTCATTACCATTTATTTGTAAAAAGTGTCTAATTTCTTATTTTCCTCTGTGACCCACTGGTTGTTCAGGAGAGTATTATTCAATTTCCATGTGTTTATGAAGTTCTTGTGGTTTCTTTTGCTATTGAAATCCAGTTTAATTGCAGTATGGTCTGATAATATACATGGGGTAACTGCAATGCCTTTGTATTTACTTAAACATTTTCTATAAGCTAGCATGTGGTCTGTTTTGGAGAATGACCCATGTAGATCCAAAAAGAATGTATTTTCTGGTTTTATGTGGTGAACACTCTGAAGACATCTGTTAAGTCCTATTAAGATTGTTTCAGTTCTAGTATTTTATTGTTGATTTTTTTCTCTAGAAGATCTGTCTATTTGTGACAGTGGAGTATTGAGGTTCCCCACTGCAGTTGTATTAATGATTATTTGGTTTTTCATATCCTTTAATATTTGATTTGTATAGTTGGGGACATTGGTATTTGGTGCATATGTATTTATGATTTTTGTCCCTTCCTCTTGGATTGCTCCCTTTACAAGGATATAGTGACCTTCTTTGTCTCTCTTAAGTTTTGGTTTGAAATTTACTTTGCAAATAACATAGCTACTCCTGTTTTTTTCTGGGTTCCTGCTGCATGTAGGACTGTTTTCCATCATTTTTCTTTCAGTCTATGAGTTTTGTTTTTTGTTTTAACTAGCTGTGTTTCTTCTATACAGCATATTGTTGGATTTTGCTTCTTAATCCATTCTGCTAGTGTATTTCTTTTGACTGGTAAGTTGAGTCTATTAACATTGATAGTTATAGCTATTATGTACTGCTTTATCATCATGTTATTTTCCTGTTGTTGGCTCTTTTCAAATTTTTCTCCTTCTCCCTTTAGTTTCTTGCCTGGACTCCTATCAGTCTTATAGTATTCTTCTATGCATCATCTAGGAGCTGTTGGATTGATTTCTCATGTTCCCTTATCATTTTTAAGATCCCTCACTGTCATCCTGTTCTATATGTGATATTCTGTCTTCAAATTGGCTCATTCTGATATGTATTCTTTCAATAGCATTTTTAATATTCTCAATAACTGTTTGAATCTTTTTCATGGATTCTATTTCTTTCCTACGTTGGGCATTTATTGTTTCCATTTTTTTTTCCTATTCTGGGCATTCATGGCTTCTATCATCCTGAACTCATCTAATTTTTTTTTTATCTGCTTCTGTTCTAGAGTCTCTAATAATGTTTTCCATTCTACTGTCTATCTCTGTAGTTATCTGGGAAATAATTTCTGTTATGAATTTTTCTAGAGCTTCGTTCATCTGTTTTGTTACTTCCTGTGCTATCAGTTCAGAGTCCCCAGGTATTTTATTAACAGCTTTTTCCACTTCATTTCCCATAGAATTTACCTTTGGTGAGCTGGCAGCTTGTGTTTGTGCTAGTGCTTTGAATGGCTTCTCATTTCTATTTTTGTTGTTGGTGCTGTCCTTGGTTTAATACCTGAGTTAATGCTTCAATCTTCCTGCTATAGTATGTCTTCAGGTTTTGAGTCTCTAATGATTCTGAGGCAATCTCTTTTTCATTACAGCAGGAAGGATAACTGATTAGATCACTCCCAACACCTTAGCCCAAGTGGTACAATCAGCAACACAATAGCATCAAGCACAGCTTAGAAAATGACAATTTGTGGTAGTTATTAATCTATCACCTTTAACTGTGTGGATAGAATCAAATCAAGGCTGGAGCTCAGGACAATGGCTTTTATGACTCCCTGTATCTCTGTGGTGTGAGATCTAGTACCAGCACAGCCAGGAGGCCAGAAGTGCAGGGGTTGGGTGGGGAGTCCTGTGGAGGAGCTGCAGGCACCCATGTGGCTCTGCCTCTCACCAGTCCACAGCAGAGGCCTGGGCGTAGGGCCAGGGTAGCAGTTATTACAGTTACTAATAAATGTAGAAAAGAATAGGAAAAATAGCAAATCACCATGCAATAATTATATGCATCATTTAAAATGATTCACCTTATAATATTATATATAATTATCCACATTGCAATTCATATTATGGGATAATTATATGATTTTGTATTTTTATTTCTTCTTTTTTGTGCATTTAATAATTAAAACTCTTCCAAAAAAGCAATAGCTTCCTTTTTCTCCTAATTATTTATTTCTTTGTGTGTTTAGTTTTATACTTATATCATTTGGGACTCTTGGACATTTATTTATATTGTAGACTACAGCACAATATCATTAGAGCTTAACTTTTTCAACTGCAGCTACAAAGCATTCGTTCACATTAACTTTTGATATGTCCCATCCTCCCCATACACCTTTTCTTTTCTTTCTTTCTTTTCTTTCTTTCTTTCTTTCTTTCTTTCTTTCTTTCTTTCTTTCATTTCACATTAACTTTTGATATGTCCCATCCTCCCCATACACTTTTCTTTTCTTTCTTTCTCTTCTTTCTTTCTTTCTTTCTTTCTTTCTTTCTTTCTTTCTTTCTTTCTTTCTTATACTATTCTCTAGGGATATTTTTTAGCCTACCTACCCAAAATATATTATTAAACAATTTTGTGCATATTGAAAAAATAAGTTTATGTGTGTTCATGCTCATGCCTCACACTCCAAACCAGCATCTCCAGATGCATTTGAATATTCTCCATTTGATATTTAACATCTATCATTACCTACAATTTCATTCATTTGTTCCATCCTAATATAAGTGCACATAGGATAGCTGCAGAATTTCTAACCCATATCCCAATAAAGGGCAAATGTACCCACTAGGGTAGAATATCCATTTATTTTTTTAAGCTTGAATTATCTTTTATTTTGCATATGGTAGAATTCACACTTTGCAAAATAATGTCCATTTTATTTTGACTAATACATAGATATGTCACTATGGAAAGTACAACAAGAAGAATTATTCCATCACAAGAAATGCTAGAGAACTTTATAATTTAAATGCTTACATTTTAAAATAAAAAGTAGAATTTGCATAAATTTGAAATGGTGAAATTTAAACCTAAATCAAGGAAAACAAAATGAAGAAATAATAATTGAGCTAATAAAATAGAAAAGAAGGAAAAGGGAACATTCAAAATAATCAAACCAACTTTTAGTCTTAATAGAATTTGTGAACACATAAATAAATTGAGACTATTTTAAATAAAAAAGAGAAAAGCTAGGAAAATAAGGTATTACTTCAAAGTCTCTTGGTATTAAATTATAATTAAAGAATATTCTGCATAATTTCATTCCAATAAATATGGAAGTCCAGATAAAACAGAAATTTATTTGAAAGGCAGAAAATGTTGGATTTAAGAAACCAAAAACATAAGCAGCCTTTATCAATAAAAGGATTTGAATTTTTATTCCCAAAGCTGCCCATAACAAAACATCCTGCATCAAATTACCCATCATGTTCTTGGGCATTTAAGTAAAAAGTAATATCCATTCTAACCATACTTGTTCAGAAAACTGGAGAGAATATTTCTACCTCACTTGTGAAAGCAATTTTACTGTAATAAAACCAAAGACAATACAAGAACTGTGAACTAAAGAAAATTAATCCCTCATAAATACAACTATAAAAATTCTTAACAATATATTGCTATACAAGTGTAGCAATATATAAAATAGATGACACTTTATTACCAAAAGTGTTTTATTCTGGGAATACAAGATGAATTCAACATAAGAAAAATCAATCGTTATACTCATCATAATAATAGAACAGAAGATAAAATGCCTGATTTGTTCAATAGATATAGAAAAATACTTGAAATGCTTCCAGTAAGAATTCTCAGGAAACTAGAAATAAAAGAAAAATTATTTAGCCTGATAATTGATATCTATAAAAGTATACAGCTCGTATTATAATAAGTGAAAAATACCTACGGAAATGAAGAGACAAGAATTGCTGAGGTTCTCCCTAAGGTCCCAAGGAGACAAGGAATGAAAGAAACAGATTAAAAAGATAAAATAAAATGGTCTTTATTCACAGACAACATCGTCATGTGTACAGAAAACCTTCAAGCATTTCCACAACTTTAGTAGGTCTACTAGGTAAACTTAGCAATATTATAGGATACAAAGATAGAACGTTTCTTAAAAGTCTAACTGGGAAACCAAGTTGCCCGAGATCATTTCTTCTATACTACACTCATATGCCCATTTTGAACTTTATTTGTTTCCAAAGCTCATTTTGAGCATTGTAATATATACTATGATGGACAACTAAGATCACATCTTCTTTGTTCGTGTGTCATGCACCAAGTTTCCGGAAATACTGATGACTGGAAGCTTAGAATTTTATTCTTCCTAGGAAATAATCCTCAGCTAAAGAATCAGTTATAGTCTGAGACTATTTCATATAGGACATAAATGTCCAGAATTTTTGCCTTCACTTAGAGTGATTCTGAAAAAAACCCTCTCCTCCCCTCTAGATGTTCTGAGGAAACAGCCACATCACAGGGCACCTTTGCTCTGTGCTCAGTTCCTACCTTGCTAGGTCCCTAAAAATGCAGCTCTGACAAGCTCCCTAATAAGACCCCTGCAGAAACTGACTCATCTCAGAGTCTGTTTCCGGGTTCAGACTAAAATTAAGACAAACATCTTTGAAAATGATAAAAATGCACCATGGTGTGTGCTTGGTTGTAAGTACTGGTGTAGCTTGAATTTATAACTCATGAATTAAAGGAGGCTGCATTTACAAAATAAAGTCTCCCATTGAGCAACGACAAGGGAGAAAGTTTTGCCAAATGATAACAAGGAAATAGAGCCATAAAAACTAGAAGATTGGTATACATCAGTTTACTTCATTTGGCCTTTTTGGAAGGAGGGGAGAAGGATTAAAAATAGAGACTTCCTTTTTCACTGACTCAGGTAGACTGAACTCTCCTGTTTTCAAGACAATTTATCCATTTATAATTCTAAATGTTTCTTTAAAGTTCAGTTTAAATGTGAGCCATTTAGCATGAGTGAGTCCATTTTTTAGTTTGCTGTGTCCTAACATAATAGCTCAATTCCAAATAATGGAATACTGTAATTTTTATCAAAAATTTTTAATGTGATATAAACCCTAATTATTATAGTAAGGGAATTTTTAAGGAAAGAGTGATATTTCTATTTATGCTATTTCAAAAACTATCAGTTTAAAATAAATTGAAAAACAGAATTTAAAAAAATAAATTAAAATTGAAATATATGAAGACCAGGCTCATAAAATGAAAATCTGTTCTTTCAAGGAAAATATTATATGGAAATGTGCTAAGAAGAATAATATGCTGGAGTGTTTATCACCACTCTGGACTGAAAGCCAAGGTGAGAATGAAGAGAATGGGAGGATAAATAACTAGATGAGAAATAGCAATGAGGAAATAAGAGGAATTTTAACTTTGCACTGCAGATTTAAAGGAGACAATGTACAGCGTCAAATAGACTTACATGAATATCTAGACGAAGCTGAACTTTTATTGCCAACTGGAAGAAACTCTGAAAGGGTAAAAAGAGAGGTTGTGTGGAGGAGAGATAGTTAAATCAATGTACTCTATTGACACTTCTGTATTTTATTATTGAAAATCATTAGGAATATCATACTTCAGTAATAATTTAAACTGGTTTTTACATATACATTTTATATAACTTTGCTTTAAGGATGAAAAATCAAAATGCAACATTCATTTACATACTCATTATTTAATTTTTATTAATTTCTTCTTCCTCTTTAAAAATCTACCCCTGCATTTTTCAAAGACTTCTGATTTCTGTTGTACGTACTACAAAATAGAATATACATAAATCAAGGCTATACTTTTATTTATTAATTTACTTTGAAAAAAATACCTGGCTCATCTGTCAGAAATGTTAATGTGCTTTGGTATTTTTTTACTCTTGTTGTATGACAAACAATATTGCAAATATTTCATGTTCTAATTGTAGGTACTATGAGCTTTGCATAGCAACAGAAAGGTTTTTAAACATACACAGAAATTCTTCCAGGAGAGTAAAATCAAAGTTCAAATTCTACTGTGTACAGTCCAATGACAAATGAGTGTGATATGCTAGAAAGAGTACAGGCCAATTTAGGGCATGGACTAGACCATGATGCTTACCAACTCTGAGATTAGGAACACGTCTTTCACCTCTGAAGATCTTACTTTCACTTCTGTAAAACTGAGCTAAAATTTTCTAAAATTCACTCAGTCTTGAATAGCTAGCTGCTAGTATACGATAGTGTGGAGTATTTTCCTTTTTGCTTCTTTCACTTTCTCTCTTTCTCCCTTTTTCCAAGATTGATGCAAATCTCTCAAGCCCCGTCCTTTTCTTGCTTACCAAGTGTACACCAAGTCTTAGCTTTCCATTGGTATTTCCAATATGAAAAAAGTGAATGGCATTGTGCAAAACAATGCTATCTTTTTACAACTCAAAAAACAGCACATTGTGCTATTATCAAGCAGTTTGCACACAACATAAATGTTTCTAACTGCAGAAAACACATGGGTTGGGGATCATGAATCATTACTGGGTTTGAATTTTTTTTGTTTTGTTTTGTTTTTTGAGACAGGGTCTTACTATGTAGTTGAGACTGACCTGGAACTCACTATGTGGCCCAGACTGGTCTCGAACTCACAGTGATCCTCCTGCCTCAGCCTCCTGAGTGCTGGAATTACAGGTGTGCACCACGATGCCCAGCTGGGTTTGAATTTTAAAGGCACTGGGATCAAAATAACCCTCGGAACTATTGAGTAATGTTGATTATACATTAGTTTTGCCATGTATCACAAAGATAATGTCTTTATGAATTCCATTTCTATTTCTCATTATCTGCATCCTACATCATTAAGTTTTAGTAGATGTGGCTTTTATTTGCTGTCCCAATATTGCAAAGATTCATTTTGCTTCTTCAAATGCCTAAGCACTTTTGATGTAAGAAAGAACATTTTCTTTTGGTATGCAATTCATGTTTACATCTTCTTTAATACTCTTGAGTGTCTTACAGCTGAAGTAAAAATAATATAATTTTCACTACAAAGGTTCTTCAAGAATTTTCCAGAATCCCTTCTCTCATACCTTTAGATTTTTTAAGTCATGAGCTATGAGGAAATATCCTGATACAAACTTCCTAGTGCCACAAGGAAATATTAGTGCAATGTGTGAAAATGTTATAAACAGGAGAAATTGCTCTTAGATGCAATGCCATCAAACATATAGAATACCATAAAGGAATATGCTGAGTGGTAGGTCACTTTCACAAATTCTCACCCAATGCTAAAGAGTGACTTCTTTGCAACAGCCACACAGGAGGCTGCATCTGCAAGAACCTGACTTGTGAAAAGTGAAGAATCAAATTCAAAATGAATATCATCATCATGGCGGGGGCCACAACTACTGAAATATACCAAGGCAAGAGCACTGATGGAGTCTCTGTACTCACTACTTAAGAAAAAGAAATTACATACAAAAATACTGCTTAAGTACCAAAGGATTAACACTTGATTCCATGACTGCTGAATCCAATTACTGTGTCCATAGAGTGACGTCCCATACCTCAAATCCACTGTGTAACTAGCTTTTTTTAGACATCAAAGAACTTTGCTGCTGAGGACAAAGGAATCCAGATAATTGGAATCAATTTTTTTTTTCTTGATATAGAATCACTCTGCCTTCTAGAAAAGATCTTCAGTCTTTCTTTGAAACCTAGTCATTTCTTTCTGCAGCTAAGTCATATAAACATCCTTCTTGCAAGAGTGGCATGGACTTCATCCTATCCCAAAGAGGGTTTAAGATGTCCAATTCATTTATCTTTGTCCAGATAAAGCATCAGAATCAAGACTCTCAATTGTGCCAAACAGAGTTTAGAGACAATTAAATCATAGTGTTCAGAATTGATAAAAGAGGAAGTGTTTTCTTATTTTTAGTTAAAAAAATAGACATTATCTGTCAACACATAGACCATGAATTGGTGGGAAACTGCATTTCAAAAGTTTTGATATTTGTGTTTTAATGACAGAATGGTAGCTTGAAAATGGTTGCCTTATAAGTTAGTCATGTCACTACAGCTGACAGTGTCCCCACTATCACTGATTTTCTCCTGCATAGTACTCTGTTGTTTTCTAATATGCTATGTGGTCTCCTCCCTGTGCCTTAGTCCTTATCCTTTTAAAGATAATCATTTATACATGAGCAGTATAAAACAGTTTGTCACAGCAGGTTACATTGCTTCAGCATTCCATAGTGTCACCTGTTTTTTGTTTTATAAATATTTCTTTATATTGGGAGAATTCTCCTCAAATCATTAAAAATATGAGTAGCATCAGTGATGATATGTCAGAACTAATAGATTCCATCCATGCATTCCTAATTACCATACATCAGCCTAGGAAATAAATTCTGATCTTTGTAAATTGCCTGCTAGTGTTTACGTGATTAGGGTAACTTAGAAAATGAGGACTTCCACTAGTGATACTTAGCAACTCTGGCCATCTATCTGATTCCTCCCATCTCACAGCTCCCAATTCCTTGTCCTAAAGTAGAGATAATAATAATATCTACTGCAGAATTCTTGAAAGTTTTGAGATAACTTCAAATTCAATACATTTTAGCAGAAGGAGGTCATTTTTTTCAGACTTTTGATCTCATAACTTTAGCACATAAATGGGTTTCTTGGATCATTTAATCTAATGTCACCTTTCAGATAAGAGACTCACACACGTTAGAGCAATTGGATCTTTTTTAAGAACATTCGGTCCTGTAATGGAAGATTGAAAACTAGAGAAAAAGTTTTTTCATGCTCCTTTTCTTATTCCACATATAAAATAACATGTGACAAAAAACAACCAAGGTACTAAAAGAGTAATAGAATCAACAAATATTACACTGAAAGTTAATCATGCTAAATTCATTTCATCAACTCATTACTTATTTCAGGAACTATAGTGAAATACATTTTCAATGAGAAATGTTTCAATATTCCTCACTTGAAAAAAGCATGATACTATATCTTCAGAAATAGTGTGCTTCGTAGAACTGCTAAAAATATTTGTTCATGGAAAGCTAAGTACAAATTGTTCATTCAGTTTGATTCTTAGGTTGCCATCAAATTCAGACCCACTTTGTAAAAACCCTGAGGAAGTCCCAAAGGAATCTCAAATCTCAGCATGAGGTCACATCAAGCAAAGAAACATCTATGGGCCCACTGTCTAAGTCACTGGCAGTGCCTGAGTGTAACAGGAGTACCCTCACACACTTGGCCTCTGGAAATCATTTTCTGTACCCTGTTTCTCAAAACAAACTGCTACAATGTCCTCAGCATTTCTTTCTCATACACAACTCTTGCTCAGCAGAAAAAATCTTACCGTGCTAGACTGTGAACTTCATGAGGAGAATGGAGATGCTCATTTTCTACTTTGTCACTGTGTCATCAGTATGCAGCACGGTGTCTGGTACAGAGGGGCTCACTGCAAATATTTAGTTTGCAAATACCAGTTTCTAAAAGATGCTTTATACAGATAAAGTTATAAATTTAGTTTGTTTTTAATGTTTGTTAATATGTCAGAAAATTTGGATGTTTTTATAATGTTCTGACTTAAAATATAGGCAAACTTCAGAAAACATCTAAAGTTGATGGACTGCCATCATTAGGAGTAGTTGAATTAAAGTTTCACAAAATCTTCTATATCTGTAGGATTGCTGATTTGGAGCTGTTTTCATGTACATAATAGAATATTCATTTATCAAAATACTAAACTTTGATTCCAAAAATAAGACTGTGGTCAAACATTATCAGAGTCAATATTCTGGTTGGAATTATTGATGTGCTAATGAGAAGATTCTACATTTGGGGGTTGAGATCTGAGAATCTCAGACGAAGGCTGTTCTTAAGGATTTACTGGAAAAAAGAGAGTAAATCACTGCTAAGACAATAGTATGTCTTCCATAAATTTCCCTTCTCTGATACAAGATTCTAAATTTTCTAATGCCCAATTTACCAAGTTTATGATGTTCATCCCAGTGCTCTGATTTCCTGCATAATTCATCATTATGCAACTTACCAAGAGCATAATCTGTAATCAGCACTTCCGTTTTGTATCATTAAAATATTAAGCTAAAAGAGAACCATAATAGTGTTAATCCCCTTTCTCATCGAAAAGGAAGAAATCAGTAAAATTTCCTCACATCAAGAAATTATATCTTGACTCAAGTAAAGACATATTTGAATTTCAGAAGCACTAGGAAACTTGGAACCTGAAGATTTCACATGTGAAATAAGGGGTACAATTACAGATAGTAAATGAGAGAAAAGAGAGAGGGTGCTCATTTGAACGTGAAAAAGTGATGAGATTTGTTCAGAGGGTTTAGTGGGTATTGAGGACAGGCCCTTTGTTTTGGTTTAAACAAGTGAAAATATGCAGCCGTCACTGTAAACAGCAACTGGGGCCAGGTAGTGCAGATGCTAAGACTGATCTCAGGAGTAGGCAGCTTCCTTGGAGGGCTCATGACATACTCTATTTGGTACTGTTGACTCATTTACCTTTCTGAATTATGTTAGGAGCTCAATGAATCATTTTCAACCAAATTCTACTGATAATCACAAAGTCAAGACTCACTGTACATTCCATTGAACACAATTATTGAAGCTCAATTGTTACTTATGGTCCACATTGTATGCCAGATTACATGTCTTCATATGTATCTTCAATATCCAATCTGCAGGCAAGTCTAACTCCTGGGTGCCAATAAAAGGAAACAATGAATTCTAAGGACTAAAGATAGAGTAAGATTAAATGATTAGAACATATAAATGAGTATGTATAGCAAAGGCAACAGTTGAGGTTGCAGTGTTGGTGGATAAAAAATGAGTTAAAGATTTCTGAGATGGAGAAAATTATTCCTTAATATAAGTCTTGGTATGAAGTCACAGTTGTGTATATGTGTATAACTAGAATCATATTAAAATAAATATTATTCTAAGGTCAAGACAATGTCCATTTGGATGATAAGGTCTCGTGTAATGATGGCAGGAGTTGGGATAGACATCAAATATGTGAACCAAGTATGAGAATTAACTAAGAACTTGGCAATGACAGTGGAGAGATGTGTTTTGGAAGTCCTTTGTTGTAGCTGTGTTCCTTTCAGTATATCCAGATTGTCACTCAGCAGTCAAGGTTGCTACTATGGTTTTACTGAGTTCAGTCAAGTGTGAAAAAAGGGTGGAAAGCTGATATCAGTTATCAGATGAAGCTGGTCTCTCTGTATCTGCTAAGTAACATCAAACTGATTATTAAATTCGGTACTAAAGTATGTTCTCTTAATTATTGTGAGTTCTCATCTTGTTTTTCAAACTAAAGATTCATAGAATTTTTCTTGTGGACATATTCAAGGTTTCAAAAGGGTGAATATGGCATTAAAAGAGAAATGTTAATTGTAGTAATCGAAAGCACTCAAATAAATAAAAGTGGCTTCTGTACCAATGAGCCACCTGGGGATAATACCTTCCCCTAATAAAATCCACTGCTTCTTTGATCATATGAAATAGACCTCCAGGCATTTATTTTGTAAGGGCTATTCTTTTTGTTTTTCCATGCTCCCAATTTAGTCTGTTCCCAACAAGAGAAAAAATGTGGGTTCAAATCCAGAAAAGGTCCCAGAGAATTTCCTTTAAAATTTCATTAGTTGAATAAACTCTTATGAAAGAAATGAATCCTGTTATTGGAAGCTGCCAAAAGATGATTGGTTAGAGGAAATCAGAGACGTTTTTGAGGGACCTAGAGGCCAACAAGAAATACTTTATCACCTGAAAGTGAGTGGCTTCATTTCTCTCCTAACTCAACCTTGGAATGGATAGCTTTTTATTAGAGCATTATATCAATAAAGAAACCCATAGGCTGTCAAACAATTAAAACTTTTATTCCTGTTTCTCATTTCAAAAACAATACATATTATTTTATCTCAGCATATCAAATTTCAATCAAATTTTCACATGCTCAGAATAATTATGAGATCTTTGTTCCAATAGTATGAATTTAATAAAATATAGTCTTTTTTAACTGAGAAGCAACAATATAAAAAACTATAATTACCAAATACTTTCCTTTTTTATTCCTAGCAATTTATCTGGGTACTTGTTCAAACAATTAAAGCATCAATATCATTAAAGGCAAAAATACAATCTGTTCCATTGGATGATTTTCATAAGAATTCAAAAGAGTTTTCCTTAAATTTTCATTAGTCAAATAATTGGAAACTGACAAGAAATGATTGATTTTAGGAAATGAGAGACATTTTTGAGACTTAGAGGGCAACAAGAAATACTTTATGACTTGGCTATAAATGCAGGATGCTATATATTTTAGATAGAAAAATTTAGGTACCAAGTACCATTATCTTAGGTTTAAGTTGGGCACAAAATAAAGGAGTCTAAAAGTATATCAATGAACAAATTTGCCAAATCATAGTGACCCAGGATTTCAAATAAAATTTTGCCATCCACTAATTTTCCAGGTAATGTATTAGTCTCATTCAATATTATGAGTTGAAAGACTCATGCATGAAAAATAATATGAAATGTTTATACATTAAAAAATTAAAAATTTCAATGGTTTTTGCCCTTTTCTTACATAAGAGAGTCCCATAGTGAAGGCATTCCCCTAGTAAAGAATCCACACTGTTCCCGTATAGGTGTTTACAGTTCTGAGGAAGTAAAAGTAAAGAATAGAGTAAAATGATATTGGAAAAGAAAAGAAATATAAGCAGTATTAGTTTTCACTATAAATAATTAAGGCAGACTATTCTCAAAAAATCTAAATAGAGCTACTGTGATTCAGATAAATTTATTCAGGTACAATGATAAAATAAGTTCTGTGATGACTTCTTAGTCTCTATTCCTTACTTATAAAAGCCTTTCCACAGATCATTAGCAACCTATATATCCAGGACATCTCACCAAGCCTCTTCATTAAGCTTCTAAGGATTCCCAATGCTCTGTATGTCCATAACTGCTAGAGCGCTATTACCACAAGCTACCTCTACCTATCACCTACTTTCTTCATTCTGCAGTAGCAGAAAAATTTGCTAAAGCTTCAATCATCTGTAATTCATTATGTAGCAAAAGACCATACTAAGTCTGAAATTAAGAAAGTTGATGAGGTGAGTATATTTTAGAAGGTATTCCTTGCTTTTTTTTTCAGTTCAGTCATCCGAGAATGAAAAGTTCTCTTACTCATGGCTCATGAAAAAGTATATATCAAGCCAGTCCTTTAAATATCCTAAAAAATAGTTAAATTAAAAAAAAAAAACTAAATTGAATACAAAAGACAATGCTTTATGTATCTATTTCCTATCTCATATACTTATTCGTTCCCTCGTCCTTGGCCATCACGTTGGCTTATAAGAGTTGCTTACGTGGAAGTGGAAGTAGGCACTATATGCATAGCTGCCATGTTCTTGTGTCCATGTAGGTATGATTGTTGAAATTACATTCATATAATTAAATTTGGACTCTAAAATACCAAGAGAAACTGCAATGAATCCCCTGGTTAAATATAACCTCCACCACCAACTTTGAGAACATCAGTGTAGATTCTTAGTAGAGCAGCTCCAAAATTTTTTCGCTTACTAGTCCCTCAAAATGACTATGTTGTAAATCCAGATTGAAAAACAGTAGAGATATCACTATATTTCCAGATAAAATCATATTTTGCCTATATCTAGGATACAAGAACAATTATCTCAATATTTTTAGGAATAAGTGTGTGGGAGCCCTCTGGCATTTGACATTGGAAAAGTAACTTCTTCTACCATTGAGGCATTGGCACAATCTATGACTCTATTTGGCTTTTCTGAGATAAGGGTCTCAACTATGCAGATGAGATTGACCTGGAGCTCACTGTGTAATCCAGGTTGGGTTTATGGGATTGCCCGTGTTGACCTGGAGCTCACTGTAATCCAGACTGGTTTTATGGGATTACGGGCGTGCACCACCATGCCCGGCTCAAGGACTTTGTTAAATTTGACCTTGTGATGGGAGGAACTCAGATAGTCAAAGATCTGATCTCATCCCTAATATTGCTTGATGCTTCCCATTGGCCTGCCTTTAAAAGGAGCTGTTTCTGTGTAATAAATTGGACCTCTTGTCTCCACACTATTGAGTGTGCTGTCCTTTCTCAATCCTCACTCCCCAACTCAGGTACGTTCGTGTTGTGAAGGCTGGCCCGCCACATAAGTGCAAATTCCAAAGTGAATAACTTGGAGTGTTCATGGGTGACTTTACTTTTACTTTCATTATTTGATTGATAGACACATGGATCATATTAGGAATACTGCATTCTATATAAATTATTGACTTCGTGTGTAAATTTAGCCCTGAAAGGGAGTGCTACGTCCCACAAGTCACCACTTCTGAATTAATTATTTCATTACCATTCATGCCAGTAGTAGTCCTGTGAGATCAAGTTAGCCGACTCATTGGGTGAGTACATAGATTCAGTGAAAACCATATTTTTAAACTTACTATCCAGGTTTTTTGTGAATGTCTGAAACAATGTAGGGGTACATCTTGTCAATTATAGCCATTATGTGAGCTGATATATCAGTGTGGTGAATAGACATTAACAGGCAATTCAAGTATTGATTCCAATATCATTTTTGGTTTCTGCTGAAGAGGATTTTAATAGGATGGAACAGTCAATGCATCAAAGGCTTGCATCTATGAAGAAGGATGCCATATTTAGAATTGCATCATTCTTTGGGGGCAGATTATTTAGCAATGGTAGTAACTTGCATATCCTTGCAGAACCTTCTGTTTTGGAATTCATCCATGCATTCCACTTCATTGTCAAAAGTCACTCTGTCTATAGGAACATGGTATAATTACAGGGATAATCCAGGAAAGATTTGGTTGACCAGCAAAAGATGACTTTTCCCATTTATTCAGTTTTTGAGGGCTGAGTATGGAATATCTTTTGTCTATGAAGAGAACACAAAGGGAAGTCTGCAAAATGTGTTCTAAATGGCATAGTTTTATCTACCCCAACCCTGTAATTTTGTACTGAATTTTGCAATCTCGTAACATTTTCTTTGACCAATGTGGTTATTCTCTACTTCCCAAGGTTCAGGGTGTACCCATATCTAAGAATTCCTCTCACTATAGAGTTTTTTTCATCATGATATTTAGGATCACTCTTCAGATGTGTTTGAATTCAGAAGATTCTCTTCCCCAGCTAGTGACAACATACTGCACTGGTTATTTGTGAACCAAATCCATGTCCTTTTCTCTCTATTGAAGGAAGCACATGGAAAGCTACTGGCATGAGTTGAGGGAGAGATGTTAATCCAACTATTTAAATAACATGGAATGTGAACTTCTTCCTCATGTAAATTATTTCTTCCTTCTCTATCTATTTAAAGCCAATTTCATATAAACTATTACAATGATAAAATAAATTAGGGCTCTGCCTATCCAATGAAAAGACTTGTTGAATCTGATAATACCTTGGTGGTGCCTAATTGATTTGATATTTTATTTTTAGAGGGTTCAAATACTAAAGTGTTTGAAGACTACATGAATTATTGGATCCACTAAGTTGCTGGATATAGGTTTTTTTATGTTTTTTATACTGGGGATAGAACTTGGGACCATGCACCTGTGAGGCAGGCAATGGAACCTCTGAGCTAAATTCCCCAGCCCTTTTGGATATAGTTCTGTGGGTTGTTTTTGTTTTGTTTTGTATCGGGAATTGAACTCGAGTCCTTGTGCTTGCAAGGGAGACAATGCAATCAGTGAGCTAAATCCTTGGCCCACTATATAGTTTTGATAGGAGCTATTTTTGATATGAACCTTTATTGCTCTGCCACTTATATGCTTATATATCAGATACAAAAATAGGTAAAGGAAAGTCAAAAGATAGGGGAAATCAGCAAACAGATCCACTATTAATGTCTACAATACACTTAGGTTGGCAGCTAATTAATAAATATTGCAAGATTTATCATGTTATAAGCAACAGAAAATAAATATTTTATTATATTCAGTGTTGTAATCCTATTAAAAGAGATGTTCACAGCCATAATTTCCTTTAAATGTTAAAGAAAAATCAATAAAAATGTATACTCTTTCATGACAAAATGGACTAATTTATACTATTGAAGATAATTCCAGCTCAAACCTAAATACAGTGCTCATGAAAAAAGACTGGTTGTCAAAATGAAATAGTTAACAACTGAGCCGTCAGAAATAGAATTAATGTATATTTCCTCAGTAAATCTTTACTTATTCCGAAACTGGGGCTTGATTCCAAGAAAAACAAGAATAACAGTGTACATTTAAAGGCAGGAGAACATAACTAACACATGCATAATATTCTTGTAGTCATGAAATGCTTTCATATACATTATTTTAATTGTATTACTTGCAAGTATTTACAGTGAGTTAAATAAATGCAAACAATGTTTTGCCACATAGAAATACTGTTGGATCTAACTTAATGAAAGAATAAAGAATATTATAATCAGTATTTTATGGTTAGAGATTTTATAAATTATATTTCTTAAGCAGTTTCTCTCTCAATAAAATGAATCAACTCACTACAAAATGTGGCTTTATAACATTAATTTGCATATAATTTTTTACTTAATTCTAGTTATAAAAATATCAAATTTAAATCCCCTTTGACTAAAATTAAATTTTAGGGATTTTAGAATATATGAGGCTATATCTATAAATATAAACTGTTTTATTTATTTGTTGTTAGTTTTTGTGTATTTTTAAGTGTTTGGTGTATTTTGTATAAGAGCAGATATACTGTATGTGAGAAAGCTGCTGCCATAATTTTAAGAAGTGAACACACAAACTAAATTTCTTCAGGATTGTAGACTTGACAATGAAAGATCTATAAGCATGGAAACAACCAACATAGAGCCTGTTTGTGGAGTAAAGAGTCAAGGAGTCCTTTCATAAACTGATTAAACAAAAAGTCGACTCCCATTTCTACTTCCTGCAGTTTACTCACTACCTAAGGCGATTCCCCAGACAGGAGAATTTAAGTGTTAAGAACAAAACTATCAAACTGGGATCACTGGTCATCCTGACTAGTGGGTGTTTCCTCTTGATGGAAATAACTCAAGGTGATATAGATGGCTTCTAGGGATATTCTAATAATCTCATATGCTTCTCTTCAGGATCCATATTATATGATCACCCTAGAAGTCTCTAATGCACTCCCTTTGTTTATAAAAGGGGAGGTATTTAGAAAGTACTAGTTGATTCCATTAAGTCACCCTCACTCAATTGCTAAAACATAACCACCAAAACATAAATGCCAAATTTTATACACCACTCTCATGTATAGACTATTTACTATCTTATTTTTGTATTAATTTTATTTTTAGTTCTGAAGAATAAAGTAAATTAAGACACCATAACACCCACCCCATAACCTTTATTATGTATTTTACAATTTAAAACACCTTTGTTGCATGTATATAGATGACATACCCATTCTTAACAAAAATAATAGCAATTTCTAAATGGTACCTAAATGATGGCCCATATATACTTTCCCCCAACCTGACATACAAAATTAACTGCAATAACTTGGCTTCCCACCACCTACTAAATTCAAAATTTCATACCATCTTCCTATCTCAGTGAGATCTGCTGCTCTTCTTTTCCTTTGATAATTACAGTCACTGTGCAAAGATTTTATTAATTTGATTTTTATTTTTTCATAATCACCATCTACATTCAACTAATGACAAAACCCCTTTTCACACCCCTGAAAGACTGGCAGAATTTCCCCTTTATATTTTTCTTGCTTTTTCTCTTAAGAATAGTTTGCAGTTTTAATGCTAAATTTGTGTTCTTTATTTTCTGATTTCATATTTCTCATGTTTTATATTTCTTGCATTAATTCTGGGTAAATTTTTCAAAACTGTATTTATATTTATAATTTTCAAATTTAAACCCAATTTGCAAAATATCTGATTATTTTATGACTATAATTATGAATCTTAATGTACCTAAAATTTCCTTCACAGTTATGGTTCTTTTTCCATTTATATGTGTTGGCACTTCATATCTTATTATTCTGTATTTATAATTTTTAAATTACATTTATTTTAATTGACATATAAACATTGTTTAGAGCAGGATGTGGTGGCACATGCCTGTAATCCCAGCACTCGGGAAGCTGAGACAGGAGGATCACTGTGAGTTCAAGACCAACCTGGGCTACATAGTGAGTTGAAGGTCAGTCTCAACTACATAGTGAGACTCTGTCTCAAAACAAAACAAAACATTGTTTATATATTGTATAATGTTTAAATCTGTCTCAATCAGCCATCATTTCCTTTTTATTAGTCCTTTTTAGCAGTACATAAATGTTTACATTTATTGTGATGAGTTGGTACATGTACAAGACACATCTTACGTTTAGCTCAACTTTTCCTCATCTTCCTCTACCATAGCTCAACTTCTATTAGGTCATTTTCTTTTAGATTTTACATGAGTAAACTGCATGATGTTTAATATTCAATCAGCCATCATTTCCTTTTTATTAGTCCTTTTTAGCAGTACATAAATGTTTACATTTATTGTGATGAGTTGGTACATGTACAAGACACATCTTACGTTTAGCTCAACTTTTCCTCATCTTCCTCTACCATAGCTCAACTTCTATTAGGTCATTTTCTTTTAGATTTTACATGAGTAAACTGCATGATGTTTAATATATAAATGGCTTTACTAATTTACATTCCCCCCAACAGTGTGCATAGGTTTTCTTTTCCCAAACTTTGCCAGCACTTATTATATTTAGTGTTTTTGATAAGAAATATTATTACTAGGATAAGTCGGTATTGTAGTTTTAATTTGTATTTCCCTAGTGAATAGACATTCTGACCATTTTCCATGTACCTGCTCACCACATGTACGTTTCTTTCGATAAATGTCTATTTGGGACTATTGCCCATTTTAATTGGGTTATGTCCTTTTTTGCTATTGAATTTTTTGAAGTCCCTTTATTTAACAATTTCTGTCTTCCCTAATCGTAGCATTGTAATAGATATTGGTACTACATTTGCAAACCTGAAGAATTAAAGAATATTTGTTTTGATATCTTACTTCACGTTTACATTTTTTTTCTAAGAGAGTACCTGAAAATTTTCAACCTAATGATCATCTTCAAAAGCATTAACAAATAACACCTTCAGATGCTCACACAGAAAGATTCTTTTTAACTCCCTTTCCAATGTCCTTCCTGATAGTGGAGCCAACTTTGTTCCATTCTAGTTTACAGATATATATATTTTTTAATTTGTGCTCATCTCCTTCAGCTAACAATGGTGATGAATTCTATGCAAACCTTATGCAGTTGGCCAGAAATTTGCATAATCTCTGTCAACAAGCTGAGAGCCCCAACCTCTCATTCTGCAATGAGCACCACATTTTGATCTTTTATAATGCCTGAGGTACTCTGGAGCCCTGTTAACACAAGAGCTATAAATCCAGGCCCTCTTCTCACGTATTCAGTCCTTGAACTGGTAGGCACGCAGTTTAAACCCTGCTTGCGTCAGCATGTTTCATTCATATTTTGGCCCAAGGAAAAGGTTTTCCTACTTATGGTTAAACTGTACTACTTTATTTCATTTTTACTTACCGTTACTTTTGTTGTTTGTGAAGAGATCATTTAAATGTGGGAATGATAGCCTGATCTTTTCCAGAGATCCCTAGTTCCTTTATAAGATTCCATCATAATCCCTGATCTACAGTCCCGAGAAATACCCATCCTCTGCTGTTTTAGCACACTCATTTGCCAACAGCTTGCAATTTGTATTCAGTTCTTAACACTTTATAACAATTATTCTCAGAAAACTCATTGATAATCTCTGCATCCCTCAGTACATGTGAACATTTCTATCTTCAATGTCGATAGAGTGTATACTTACCAAATTTCCCCGGCTTGCTTTACATTGTTTTCCTTGACATTATCTTCATAATTTATACATTTGTGGTCTTTCCATAAGCATATGCATGTGGACTAAAAACAAGCCGATAGAGACTACCTATTGTTCTCCTATAAAACCCTTTCCTTGTGATACAGAATAGTGAAAAATACCTTAATATATAACTTTTACATTGATAACAGCTGTCTATTAATTGTGTAAAGTAAAATTACTCACTTATTTTTCAAAAAGTCAAGTAGAATTTTCAAAGCATTGTTCTTGATTCTTGGTGTACAAATAGACAGAAGAGAAATGAACCAAAATGATTTTTAATTGTAATATTTGGGGCTGTTTCAGGCATACTAATATGGAAGAACATTTGGGGGCCATGTATTTTTATTTTATTCAGTTTCACTTAAAGAGCAGTTGCTATAAATTAAGGTAGTGAGAACAGTTATCAAGTTTGCTTTTAGACACAATATTAAACTTTATGGTATATCATAGTAATAAATTGTTTCAATTGAAATATTAATATACAGATTTACATACAGTTGTTAAAATAATACAAAGGGAACTTTTCACCAGTTTACCCAATTCACCAGCTTACCCAAGTGGCATTTTTTCCCAGGAGTGTAGAGTAATATCAAAGTCAGGTTATTAATACTAATATAACTGACTCTATTCTGAGCTACATAGTTTTACTTTTACTTATTTGTATGTGTGACTCTGTATGTGTATTTTGTTCTATAGAATTCTATCTACTGCCTGCACTCACACAGATACATTACATCTTTGCATCTACATATCTGTTTGTCTATGTGAGACTGAATCCTGGTTTAGTATTAAAGATGAGTTAAAGATATAAATTATAATTAGAATACTAAAGAATAGACCTTAATCCATCCATTTCAACATAATTTACTTGTTCACGAAGGTCTTATTTCAGAATACTAGAAACACTTTTCACCAAATGTAATGTTTCACATTTCTAAAAGTATTTCAAAATTTGTTTTAGTAATTGAGTAATTTTTAGTATTATTGTCAGCCTTTTCTAAGTATAATGATTATCACAAAGACCATGAATCCTACTTGAGTAGAAAAGTGTTTGTTGCCTGCTATCATCTCTCATTCTGTTCTATAATCCAATAATATTTGCTTAATACCTACACCAGCTAGGCCTAGGGAGTTTAGAATGTATTATGTTTATTGTACTCTAGATTGATGTTAAATAAACATTCTGTCTTGTCTTGAAAAGAATGAAGTAATTAGTTCTGACTTGTTGAAATGATAACAATTATGCTGGATATACAGAAAAAGATCATAAAAAGTATCAAATATTAAATATATGAAGAAACATATCTCTCTAAAGATAGTCTCTTGGTCCCTCTCATTGAAAAAATTTCAATGAATTCAAAATAGCATGAAATGGCAATTTGATTGCCATGATAGACTTAGATTATATCCATAACTGTCTTTTAACCAGATGGGACTAATTTCTCAATGCAGGGCATAGTGTGCACAAATTCTACGTCTGAGTCCTTAAATAATAAGAACATTACCTTCCATATTTTGCTCTCCTCCATATGTGCAGAAATATGGAAGTGTACATGGCTTACTCTTAATAATAAAAGAGTCCTTGAGAAGCTCCCAATGTGGATTGCTCAGCTGAAATGTATATATGAAATAAAATAAATTTTGTTGAATATAGTGTAGTTGGTACTATCTTTTAGTGATAGCTTGACCTTATATCTATTATAAGACTTGGCACCAGCAGTAGTCCAGTTCTGCAATAAACTAAACTACTTGACATCTACTCCACAGTAGGGTGGCAAACAGTTAACGCAAATTTGCTGTAGCTGTGACAGGGATGTCAAGAAACATCAAGAATTCTACTGTGGCAGAATGTGTGGTAAATGTGCAGATCAAATGAATGGATATTCATTGAATTTTTGACTTGTTTGTTTGAACAAGCCCACTGGTTTTATATTCCCAGTGCCAGGAAACATATGCATTATTTAGAGAATCTCAGAAGGGCCTTTATGATTGTAAACAAAACAGGAAATTTTGTCTCAGTGATGAGGCATGATGTTGCCTTCACACCCAAGCCTATTGATTGATCTAGGCAATTTTAAGGTGGGTAAAATTATAAAGAGAGCTAGTTTCAGAATGGAATCTAGGTTTCTAATAGCTAAAACTTGGAAACAGCCCATTTGTCCATCAGCTGGAGAAGGGATAAAGAAGATATTGTTTTTCTATAAAATGGAATACTACTCATCCAGGAAGCATGAGAAATCAGAATCATTCATAGGAAAATGGATGTATACTGAGGATATTGGGAAGGGTAGGGGAAAGGAAATAGGAAAAAGAAAAAAAATATGAGAAAATGAAAAAATGGAAATAAAGTTTTTGTAAATAGGGAAAGGAGGAGGGGATGAAGGGAGGGCAGGGGTATGGGGAAAAAATGAGAACCAAGACCTGTCATGTAAAGGTACAAGATCCCAGTGATGAATGTAACTGTACTGTGTACCTAAAATGTACCGATAGACTCAAGGGGAAAAAAATATATCATATGAATAAGAAACTACTTATTAGAAATTAAAAAACAAAACTTTATAAGATTTATGAGAAAAATCTCTTGATTATTCAGTTTCATTTAGCATAAGTAGTAGATATTTATCTACAACAATATTCCTGTAACTTAAGTGTATAATCACAAAAATTCTGAGAAATGAGAAACACACACAATCATGCAAGTACAATACCACACTATGCTATGGAACATGTGCATTGCTCCCAGGAAGTTACTCTCTTCTGTTCCATCACTCTGGCAAATAATTATCTGTACACTACCAAATAATTATCTGCTCTGTGTCACTAAAATTGTGTGATTTAATAAAATTCCGTATAGTGTCAAAATATGTAATATTTTTATGTGAACTTTTTTAATTTGCCATAATGTGTTGAGATGTTTCTTGTAAAAGTCCATTATAAAATGTAGCTCTACCATATTTGTTTATCTATCAGTTGATTAGAATTTACTTATTTCTGGGTTTTGGATATGAAGAAAGCTGCAATAAAAATTTACATGTGAGCAATTCATTCCATTTAATTGTCATTAACTTTCATTTCTCTAGGGCAAGTGCATAAGAGTGGAACTACTGAGTCATATATTAAAGATATATCTATTATTTTAAGAAATATTTTTCTTAAACTTTCTAAATTAGCGAAACTAATTTTAGTATTATCAGGAAAGTATGAAAGTTTCAATTGAATCATATTTTTGTCATCACTTGGCTTTGCGAGTCTTTTTCATTTTAGCCATTTTGGCCCATGGGTAGAGGTACTTTATATGGTGGTTTTAAAAAATGAGTTCACAAATTCTTTGATACTTCTCCCTTCAAGAAGTGAGTGATTAGAAGTCCTATTATATTTGAGAGAATGCATATTGACATGACTATGGAGAAATTTTATATTTACCATTTAAATCAGCAATTTTACTCAGCACAAATATCCCATAATAATAATGACATGCAAACAAACACATCAATACAAAAATGGTTATTGCTCAAAATTTTTAAATGAAAAATATTATTGGTTACAAACATTAACTATATGGAGATATATTTTTCTCCAACTGTTTGAAAATAGAATGCATTTAACAGAGAAGAAAGAAAATCTTTTTAGAGGTATCCTAGGGAATAGTTCCATAATTTAGAGAAAGTAAGGTATACTTTTAGTTTTTAATATGATTACCTGAGTATATTTGACTTTTCCAACAATAAAAAGAATTCAAGAGCAGGCTTACACTTTTTCATCCTTTCTCTTTATCTAACTTTTCAGGGAATATTATTATTTCCCTTTTGTACCCCTTACTGTCCAGAGGTAGCAATGCCTTCTCCTTCGCGTTTGGTTCTTTTGTTTTTTAGTTTTGGCTTCATTCTTCCAGTAGGTTACTGAGCTTAAACTTAACTGAGGGATGAGATGTTTCAATAAGAGTTAATGGCTAACAGCCACTTTGACTTGGGAAGGACTCCTATATGAGATATGATATTATTCAGATAAAAATGGCATAACATTTGAATGGTTTCGCTGATAAATGTTTCATATGGGATGTCAGTGAGAAGACTCATTGAGAATAATTATTCTACACTGTCAGTATGCAAATACATCAACTGACAAGTACAACAAAAAACAAAAACATACAAAAATTCTGTATGTCTCTAGCACATAGTAGTTTTATTCTCCCATTCCCTCCTGAGGAATAAAAATGTAAATAATGTCCCAATGAATGAGAAGAATTTTAACTGATGATTAAAGATATTACAGAAGAAATTAAGCAGAGTCAGGGTAAGAAAATAATTTTCATCTTAGTACCCGGGCCAGGAACATTATACTTTGGAGTTTTCAATTGCAGAATCCAATTAGCATGAGTAAGTTATTTAGAATTTTTAATAGGGCCTGCCTCATAAGTGCAATGTCCTGAATTCAATCCCCAGTACCAAAACAAAAAAATAGTTTTTGATATAAATGCAACATACTTCGACAACCTGTGTCCATCTAAAACAGTGATTAGTCATAACATCACTCTAAAACAATTAAAACAAAATGTAAAAATATCCTTTATAATTATTTTATACTGCCTAATATCAACAGAGAAAAACTGTTGGTATATAATGAATGATAAATTACACACTTAATAGATCATTTTTTCAATTTATATAAACACATACTTAGAAACAGAGATATAGGGATACCACTTGAATATGAAAGGAAAAATTCAGTTCAATCTTACTAAATTTTTAAAAAAACTCAGTGTATCAGTAATCTGAAATTTTAGTATAGGCTAACCATGAGAAAGAAAACCTGCAACCATTTCTTCATTTGAACTACAGATTAAACAAATATATATACTTTATAGATTTACAGTTGTATGAATGATAATGTTCTGGGTTTCTGGACAAAAGACAAGGTTTCCTGAGGTTGACAAAGACGATGAAGAGAAAAGAAAAGCACATCGTGTGAAATATATTTGATGGTGTAAAAAATTCAATACAGACTTTCATCACGTGACACTTCACCACATTTATTAGAGAAAAAAATACACTGATAGAGAGACATCACGTTGCGTATTTTTCTAAACGCAAAATGAGTATCAGTTAAAGAATGTGAGGCAAATTGACTAACAAATATAAATGCCTCACAGTAGAAGAGACTCCCTTTAGAAAATGAGTACTGTGTGTGACTACTAAGATTAGTTTTTTTATTTAACAGAATATTGAATCACATTTCCCATTTAAACTGAGCTACATAATCTTAATGTTTAAAATTAAAAGACCACAAGATAAAAACAACTGAACTGACCCCATTCTTGCTCATGACTTGAATGGATCGTCAGGAGCCTAAACATTGTCTCCGTCTCCTGGACTCAGTGATTCTGAAGTAAGGAGTATGTGAAGGGTTATTTTCCCGTAGGTTCCAATCAGGGGTTCTCAGTTGTCTAGCTCTGAAACAGGAAAGAAAAGAACAAAGCCACATCTCCACCATCTTGGATGGGTTTCCAAAACCATCAATGAGTACTCACCTTGAATTCTTGCCAGTCTAAAAAACAGCAACTTCAGATTCAGCCATGGGAAAAGGTAGGTACATAGAAGAATTTTAGATTGCTCCATGTATCTGCTTGCATTAATAAAGATACCATTCAAACTCAAAACAGATTACACAATTCTAAAGTGGAATTCATTGTTCGTTCCCCAGTAGAAAACTTCAGGGAAATGAAAAATTAATGGTTTATTCTAAAATACAACTCAAAATTGACGTTCACCATTTCTATAATTATTAAAAATAGTATGATTTTCTTAAGGAAAATTTGAGAATATTTGTGAGTTTTTAAAATTCTTTTCAAATGCTATTTCTATGAAAATCAAACTTCTGTCAGCTAATGCCAGTATTTTGAACACCACAGTAGCTTTCTGCTTTCTTGTCTGCATTTTATGGTTAAATGTAATTTACTAAACTCAACTTTAGAAAAAAATATTATTATTTTTGCAGAAGATAATACCATTTATAATTTGAAAGAGAAGTCAATATTTTCTATTGCTTATGTAACAAATTGATTTACATATATATAAATAGGGAGCAGTTTAAATTATCTTAATGGTAGGCCTGATTCCAAGAATATCAGACAAAATCTATCTTGAAATAAGCAGAAAAATGTCACTTCTAATAAGGAGATTCACGTTTATTTTATTATGGTGCATAAACCACTTATTTAATAATAAAACAATTATGATACTGAGTCAATGAAATAATGCAAATGTTAAGAAACATAGCTATGATAGTAAGAATAAATATGAAGATAATATATGTATGTAAACACATGTATATAATTAGATCTGCTCGCCTCCAAAATTGTTATGTAATCTTTTCAATATTTAAGAAAATGACAGTGTCTTTAAAAACAACTCATAGAAAATATTCCCCTTGCCTTCTTTTATGAGCTATAGTTTTTTGTTTCCCCTGGATGTCTCAAGTAAGTAACATGAGACATACTGCTTTCCTCGAGGCTTGCATCCACGCCTCTATTCAAGAGTAGGAGAAATACGCCAATTAGTGTAATAAAGATAATTGAAATCCAAGAATTACCCATAAAGCATTAGGAAACTGACATGGGGTTGGTGAGAAGCACTGAGAGCTGTATCTCAAAGGTAGGACCCTGAAAGAAAGTAGTTAGTGTTTGAGCATCAAGAACAAAGAAAAAAAATGATCTAATGGACACATAAGGCAGAAAGGGTTGGGGTGTGAAATGTACTATAACTGGTACTTTGAGTGCTGAAGATATTGTAAACAGGAAATAAGATAGGCATAAGAGCAAACTGCCATTGCCAGGGTCAAGAAAGGAGCTAAAGGTGTAAGGAAGGTGTGATGGGCAGGGGAAGGGTAGAAAGGGAAAAGAAAAAAATGTGAGATAATGAAAAGATGGAAATAAAGTGTTTGTAGATGGGGAGGGGAGGAGGGGGTGAAGGGAGGGCAGGGACAAGGGGAAAAAATGAGAACCAAGACTTGTCATGCAGAGGTACATGATCCCAACAATGAATGTAACTGTACTGTATCCCTAAAATGTACCAATAAACTCAATTAAAGCTGAAAAAAAAAAAAAGGCATTGCTAAAGTGAAACTGACACCAAAAATCAGACAGGAAAGAGCCCTTTTCTTCTCCCTGCATGTGAACTTCAATCTCCTCTCCTGCTTTCCTAATGGCAGAATTCAACCAGTAGCCTGTGGCAAAGAAGGGAAATACCTGTCAGTTTTGGTGCCAACAAAGTCTATAGTTGTGATTTTCAGAGATGGTGGTTTAATAAAAAGTACACTGATGAGAGATTAGAAGGGATGTGCTAAAACATCTTTTCAACATTCTCTGTGATTAAAATAATCTGGAAGCCTTGTGAATATTCCAGTACTGTCTCTCTACCTCCCCCAGTGTCAGAAATAGACTGAGGTAGCCTGAGAATATTCAGATTAACCAGCACCCCCCAATTCTGAGATAGATATACTTTGAGAAACAATCATTGTTTCAAGGGACCTTCAAGACTGGATAATGGCATGGTGCAGAAAATTTCACCTAAAATTTGGTGATTCTATCAGTGAATGCAAAGCAAAAAATAACATTTAATTTTCAGTCTTAAACTTGTAAATAAACTCTCCATTAAATATCAGTGCTGCAACTTGTTGCTTATAGCTTAATGTAATTTTATAAAAACCCATAAGGTTATTTTGTAATTAAGACACTATCAAGCATGTTGAAATATTAGCAATAGTTTATGGCAGTTAAGTTACATTTTAGGCTATATACAGTTGTCTCAGAATCTAAAGTTTGTATACAAAGACAAAATATTTCAATTACAGACTAACATAAGATTCATTGTCTATTTTCCTTTCAGTGTGGTAAGTACAAAAAGGAGGCCTCTTGGTAGAAAACAAATGAGCAAATGTACAGTTTCTCTGGTTGTGAAAACGAGTGAGAGAGAAGAGAGCTAGAGTGAGAGAGACAGAGAGAAAAGACCCCGTCTTGGCGGGTGTGCGATCAGCACACACTGGATTACAGAGAAATGCGGTGAGAAGCCACCAAAGTTCAGCATCTCCATCACCACCATGGTTCTGCAGTGTTAAAGAAAGCAGCAGAGCTAAATGTCGTAACTTGTTTAGCTGTTAACTTGTTTAATAAATAACTTTTTAAAACTAAAATAAAAGAAAGCAGCAGCAGTTTTTCATTATTGTTGTTGTTTTGGATTTTTTCCCATTCCATGTATTGGTACATTTTAGGTATACAGTACAGTTACATTCTTCCTTGGGATCTTGGACCTTTACACGATGTATCTTGGTTCAAAATTTTTCCCCATTCCCCTGCCTTTCTTTCACCCCCTCCACCTTTCTCTGTGTAAAAAGACTTTGTTTCCATTTCTTTTTCCTTTTCTCATATGTTTTCTTTTCGCATACCTTTCCCCTACTCTTCCCACTTCATCTATTCCTTTAGACCTGTTCTTCCTATTACACAGCAACAATTATACATTTTGATCTTTATTTACACTTTTAGTTTTTCATACCAGAGAAACTATTTGGTAATTACACATGTGTATCCTATTAATTTCATTTATGAGTATTGCCTCAGTGTGAATCCACTTAGTTATAAATATCTCTACTTTCACATTCTTTATGGCTGAGTAGTACTCCATTTTATTAAACACACACACACACACACACACACACACACACTCACTCACACACACCTTCTTTATCCATTCTCCAGTTGATGGGCAAATGGGCTGTTTACAAGTTTTAGCTATTACGAACTGTTCTGTTATAAACATGGGGAAGCATATGTCACTGTGATATGATTCTTTTAATTCTTTTGGGAAGACACCCAGAGGAGGAATAGCTGGGTCAAATGAAACTTCCAATCCCAGTTGTTTGAGGTGTCTCCATAATGATTTCCACAGTGCTTGCACTGGTCTGCACTCCCAGCAACAATGAAGAAGGGTACCTTTCTCCCCACAACCCTGCCAACATTTGCTTTTGATTGATTTCTTTTTTTATTTTTATTGAGTTTATTGGTACATTTCAGGTACACAGTACAGTTACATTCATCATTGGGATCTTGTACCTTTACATGACAGGCCTTGGTTACAACAATGAAAGGGTACCTTTCTCCCCACAACCCTGCCAACATTTGCTTTTGATTGATTTCTTTTTTTATTTTTATTGAGTTTATTGGTACATTTCAGGTACACAGTACAGTTACATTCATCATTGGGATCTTGTACCTTTACATGACAGGCCTTGGTTCTCATTTTTTCCCCTTGTCCCCTCCCTTCACCCCCTCTTCCCCTCCCCATTTACAAACACTTGATTCCCATTTTTTCATTTTATCATATTTTTTCTTCTCCCTTATTACCTTTCCCATACCCTTCCCATTTCCCCTACACCTTTAGCCCTTTTCTGCCTATTTCACATTGTTAAGTGCCTTATTAGGATCTTGAGTACTATTATAGCTTTTCACACCAGAGAAACTATTCGGTATTTACACATGTGTGCCTTATTTATTTCACTTAGGATTATATCCTCAATATGCATCCACTTTCCTATGAATGAATCTAATTTCTCATTCCTTATGGCTGAGTAGTATTCCATTTTATTGAAAAACCACGTCTTCTTAATCCAGTTTCCAACTGATGGACAAATGGGCTGTTTCTAAATTTTAGCTATTACAAACTGTGCTGCAGGACTAAGAGACAACCTACAATGGGGGAAAAATTTTTACCAGCTGCTCCTCAGACAAAGGACTATTATCTAGAATATATAAAGAACTCAAAACAATCATCCCCCCCAAATATAAAGACCCAATTCAAATATGGGCATCTGAAATGAAATGAACAGACATTTCTCAGACATTGATTGATTTCTTAATGGCAGCCATTCTCTCTGGGACAAGGTGGAA
>NW_022900914.1:57702813-57708360 GCF_012274545.1 Fukomys damarensis
ATGCTATTTTCACTTCTTTGTCTTAAAAATATCTCTTCATTTCAGATGCCCATTTTTTATTTGGTCATTTATATCTGAGGGGCCTGATTTTTTTTTTTTAGTCCTTTATATATTTTAGGTAATAGACCTTTGTCTGAGGAGCAGCTGGTAAACATTTTTTCCCTATATTGTAGGTTGTCTCTTGGCTCTGTTTTCAGTTTCTCTTGCAGTGCAGAACCTTTTAAAAAGATGAGATCCCAGTTGATTCTTTGTGCTAGCTCCCATACTATTGAGGATTTGTTCATAGTCTTTTCCTTTGCCAATGATTTCAAGAGTTCTCCCTAACTTATCTTCCAGCAATTTTGTGTTTCTGTTTTAATATTTCGATCTTTAATCCATTTTGATTTTAGTTTAGTGCAAGTTGAGAGATACAGGTCTAGTTTTAATCTTTGGCAGTTTGAAATCCAGTTTTCCCACCACCATTTATTAAAGAGGCTATCTTTCCTCCAGTGAGGATGGTTGGCTCCTTTGTCAAAGATGAGGTAGCTGAGTATGTCTGGAGTTGTGTCTGCATCTTATAATATATTCCACTGATCCTCCGATCTGTTTCTTTGCCAGTATCATGCTGTTTTTATCACAGTGGCTTTGTGGTATAGTTTCAAGTTGGGGATTGTGATATCTCCTGCAATGTCTCTGTTGCCTAGAGTGGCTTTTGTTATTCTAGGTCTCTTGATTCCAAACCAATTTTTGGATTGTTTTTTCTAATTCTGTGAAATACACTGTTGGGATTTCAATAGGGATTGCATTGAATCTGTATAGTGGTTTTGGAAGTATGGCCATTTTCATTATATTGGTTCTTCCAACCCATGAACAGGGTATGTCTTTCCATTTTCTTATATCCTTTTCAATCTTTTTTTCAGAGTGTTGTAATTCTCAATGTCTTTTGCTTTCTTCTTTAAATTGATTCCTTAATATTTCATTTTGAGGGGTATGCTATTGTGAAAGGGATTGTTTCCCTAATTTCTCTCTCAGTGAGTCTGTTATTTGTGTACAAGAAGGCAATATTGATTTTTGGGTGTTCAGCTTGTATGCAGCTACTCTACTCAATCTGTCATTTAAGTCTAGAAGTCTTTTGGCAGAGTTTTTTTTGGGGGGGTTTCTATGTAGAGTATCATATCATCAGCAGATAATGACAGTTTAACTTCTGCCTTTCCTATTTTTATTGCTTTTATTTCTTTCTCTTGTCTAAGTGCTGTGGATAATGTTTTTCCAGACCCTTTTTATATTAAGTGTTGGACATCTCTGGTTAGTATTTCATCATCTATTTAAGTCATAATATTCACATTCAGACTAATCTAAATGCTACCTTTGTAAGAATACTTTCCATTTATTTTAACATTGAAGGATTTTTGGTTTTTTTTTATGATTATTTCTCTCAAACAGTTTTATGTTAACGAGTATTTTATTTGACTTTAGTTCATCAGTTCAGCAATTCTCTACTGTTTCACTGTGAAATCGCCTATACACCCACTGTAGCTGCTCTTCTATTATATATGTAAAGTAAGCAATTAGAAAGTACCACAGTTGAGGATAAAATCCACAGAATTAAGTTCTGGGTTATTCAAGAAGGGGTATGAAGTCATAAGGCCTCAAGTATGCCAAAGAAACCCATGCTTTACCAAAGAACGTGAGATAACAGCCTTGTGTCAGTAGGGTACTGACTGAAAATCATTTTTAAAAGCAATCTGCGAAGCCTATGTGCTCTTCGTCCAGGAAAAGAATTCACTATTCACTAAAAAAATCAAATCTGAATGCAAGCTAAAACTAAGTCATTATTTAACTGATAACTATGAACAGAAAAGAATCAATGACATATTTTAGAGGGAACATGGGCTAGGAACTTAGATACAAGTATATATTTCAAGTTTGAGTGAGTTTAGAAAATTATGTCAAGTCTCCTTTGCATTTGAATATTTGTGTGGCTACTGATACAATGTAATAATTGTTATCTCTAGCAAATAAATGCTTGGAAATATTAACAAGAGGCTCAGTTAATGACAATGGAAATGGTAGTGAAGACAATGAACTGGACACTACAAGTCATTAATCTACTTCTATGTTGTTTTCAAAGTCAAGATCAATATAATCTATCAAAGTTTCTGTTCGACATTCTACTTTGAAATGTTGATCCATCCAAGTACTAACCAGACCAGATCCAGCTTAGCTTCCGAGATCAGATGAGGTTGGGTGTGTTCAAGGGCAGGGGAATGGGGAAAAAATTAGAACCAAGAACGATTATGTAAAGATGAAAATTTCCAGTGATAAAAGTCATTATATTGTGTACCTTAAATGTACAAATAAAATTGTTTTAAAAAAGAAATGTTGACCCATTTATGCCATGATATATATATTCCTGCTCTTTTTATCAAAAAAGGAAACTCTTTAATTTTATATTGACATCTAATTTTCTCCATTCTTTAAGTTACTTTTTATCATGTTCATCTTCTTCTCTTCTAATATTTTAATATACTTTTGAAATGGTTATTTTACAGAACAAAACTTGAACCCATATTCTCACTCCTGTTCAGAATAACCATTTTATGACACTTCTAATTTCTGTAAAACATAGCTCACCTTCAGAATTCATTAGAGGGAAATAATTTAAATCATGCAGATTTTTTTAAATTGAAAAAAGTAATAGAAACTTAACCTGGATTTTTCGTGTAGAGGACTGAAAATTGTATAGTTAGTGACCTGAGCTAAATACCATATCTGAAGTTTAGAATACGTCAGCAACAAAAAGTATCTCTATTTCTGGAAAGGTTATTTGGGAATTTAAGAAGATGGGCAAAGATTTGGGAAATTATTCTGTGTAATGAAAGAAAGCATTGACTCGGAAAAACAGGAGGGATATTAATACAGTATGCAGTCTGCTGAGAATGATATGCGTATTTTTACAGTAGACAGAAAAAGTCTTACAGTATAGAGGATACTGCCGAAAACCTCCAGATTTGAAATCAGCATATTTTTTAAGCTTCTTTTTAAGAAAAATAAGTGAATACTTAGTCACAACTTTTCAATAGATGACTAAGAGGGACAAGCAAAATATAGTGAGGTAAAATACTGAGTTAGATAAAGGAAATAAAAAGTCAGACCTGCTGATTACAAAGAATGCTACCTCATTTACAGTCATTGTACCAATAATTCAAATAAGCATATAATGCTCAAAAATTTGGCAGAAATGTAGATTTCAACCATCAGGGAGAAATGGAAATTTATAGGTTTTTATTAAGAAAATGCTAATCTTTTTTAATCTCATGCTGTTTATTTCTGAAAATGAATACTTTCAGTACCACTTGTAATATCTTATACTTATAATTACATTGATGACTACTACCAAGATATTGTAACAGTTTTCCATTAATTTGGATCCCCAGTATGTAAAACATGATTTACATTTTCTTAGGTCATTGGATGCAAAGTATAGCATTATTCCAACTAGTCAGCTAGAAATCTTTCCTACCCTGAATGGTAATCAGGTCCTACTTACAATATAGAAAAGTATCCCTGTATTCTAAACTGTACAATTAAAGGAGTTAATATGCTGACACATTTTTCATAGTTAGCCTGAATGTTACTTATACATAAAGGGTGATTGTCTTAAAGGAGTATTTTACAAAATGATCTTACATTTAAAATGTAACAGCAATTTCAGAGAAAAGTGTTTTCCAGGACATACAAACAGCCAACAATAGTATGCTTCAAGTGGTCCAATTACCTAGATTTCCTCTATTTTCCTTTTAGGTACCTTTGAAAAGAAACATTTGCTTACTCACAATATTGAAGGTTCTATTAAATCATCTGACACTTACACAAATATCATCATCAATTTACAGTGGACACACATGAGCTGTACTGGTAAGAATTTTAAATGATTATTTCTAATTACCAAAGGAGATAAGTAGTGGACAAATGCTCATATATTTTTCCAAAAAAAAAGTGAAAAAAGGTAAAGTTAAAAAATTAAATTAACTTGATGAAAAGAACATGTTAACTGATAAGTTTGACTTTGGTGCTTTCTATTATTTCTTACCACCTGCTCTTAGTATAGAGGTAGAGACAAACAGGTTCCCTAATCTAGAGTAGCAAATAAAATCTCTCTTATGAGTGAGAGCTCTTGAACACTGACACTACCTAAAAACAGGTGATCTTCTGAGAATAAATTATTGAAAAGCCTATCTGTCTATGCATGCTCCTATAGTGAGGGGTCCAGAATAAGCAAGGAAATCTAAAGCTTTTCTTCTACTAAATGCACCCATGATGTTCTCAGGAAAATGACATCAGTATAAAATGGATGGAAGATAAATAGTTATTTATCCATAAGAATTTCCAGAAGAAACTTGTGCTGGGAGAGGTGTATATTAGCTTTAAGATATAAAAGTCTTAGGTATGTACTGTCCTATATTGTTAGTAGGAAAATGAATTGCTAATAACTTTAGGATGTTTCATTGTTAATACATATTAATACTTCACTGTGTACTGTTCTATATCGCTATGAGGAAAATAGGTTGCTAATAACTTCAGAATGTTTCATTTCTAATAAATATTGAAGCCAGAAAATCCTATCTTTAATTTAAGATTTGAAACTGCTTTAAAATAATTATGTACTTTGACACAGACAGCACTCCAGAAATTAAGTCTAAAATAATGGTAGACTTTGTACAAATTTCTGCTCAAGGATATTCACTTAAGAGTATTTTATAATATCAAAATATCATAACCAAGTAGAATGATCAAGAAATGTTGATTTGCTGAATATATTTTTATTAACAATTCTAGTATAGATATATATGTATACACATGGAATTTTTTGGAACAAGGGACTAGTTCACAAAGTATATATGAATACATTGAATAAAACTATATTATTTTATCTATGTATAGAAATAATTTAAAAAAGGATTTTAAACGGGGCTTTGAGATTGTAGACAATAAATATTTGCATTATCTCCATTATCTTCTTTATTGCAATGAAATATGTTATTTGCAAAATAAAACAGAAATAATCTTTAATGAAAACAAGAGTCATGATAATTTCTGCAATGATAAATTCTTGGTTAATAATAGCAAGTTAAGTGATGAAAGAGTGTTAAACAGAAAGCAAAATAGGAAAGATTTTACTACATCTAAACTTCAAAACATTCGTGTATTGAGTAGTTAAATGTGCAGACTAGTGCAACCACTATGGAAATCAATATGGAGATACCTCAAAGAGCTTGGACTGGAGGTTCCATTTGACCCAGCCATCCCTCTGTTGGGTATCTTTCCAAGAGAACTGAAAGAATCATATCACAGAGAAGTATGTGCACCCATGTTTATAGCGGCACAGTTTGTAATAGCTAAATCTTGGAAACAACCTATTTGCCCATCCGTTGGAAACTGGATAAAGAAGTTGTGGTTTTTCTATAAAATGGAATATTACTCAGCCATAAAGAGCGAGAGAATAGATTCATTCATAGGAAAATGGATACATATTGAAGATATACTCCTAAGTGAAATAAATAAGTC
>NW_022900914.1:57708544-57802487 GCF_012274545.1 Fukomys damarensis
AAAAAAAAAAATGGGGGGTTACAAATAATAAACTCTGGAGAAATCTATAGATAATCAAAAAAGAATATGATGGCACTGAAAATTTGTGAAAAGCAGGAATAACCAGGAGAGTAACTGACAGGAAAGAACAGCAGAGGCAAAGCGACCATTTTTCTGGCTTTTGCCTGATCCTAAGTCCCTACCAATGCTACACTGTCTGGACCCTAGATACAAACAGGTGATGATACTGATTGAAGGAGAGTTTCAGATGACACCACACATCCTGGAAATGTAAAGGGGAATTTCAAATAGGAGCAGTTATGACAAGAGAAGCTCCAAATGCTTCACTATATTGACTACAGGAACCATTGGCTTATCTCTGAAGTCCACATTCTGTGGAGCATAAAGCATGAGTAAGTGGCCTGAGTACAGGTTGCAGCACTTCTCAGGGCAAATGACACAGAGTTTGGAATTTCAGAGTAGCTAAGTTAAATATGTACAATGATAATAATAATAATAATAATGATAATATGTTTTGAACCTTTACAGCAAAATGTAGAATAATGTATAATTCACCCATGTTTGAGATGCACTTCAAAACTATCAGACTTTCAAAGACATAGGCAAATTTAACTAGTCTTTAAAAGAGAACAGTAGAATGTTTCTTTTAGAAAGGAAGGTATTAGACTTAGCAAATGTATCTAGTTAAAGCAATTATTATTTTTCTGTTCAACAATAAAAAGCTTCATGTGCTTATTTATGGGGCTTTGTGGGGGGGTGATTGGATCACTGAAACTTGATGTTTACCAGCCAAATAGTCCACTGATGAGTTTATAATTTAATGTGATGGAAGGAGGTAGCCACTGGAAGCATGGCCTGGAAGAGTATATCTCCCTCTCTCCTGACTTGATCTTTCTGCTTCTACTGCAATATCAACAACTGTTTCTCTTCTGCTTTTCCCCCTGGGCTATGCAGTTCGGTCTTGGAGCCACTCATCTCTGGACTAAAATCTCTACAAAACATGAGCCAAGGTAAACTTTTTCTCCTCACAGTTGTGAGTGTCCATTATTGTATCTCAGTGACAAGAAAAGTAGTTAAGACATCTATGTTACAAAACTTAAATCCTAACTGGTTATTCTAAACCAATAGACTCAACTGTGGTAAGTGATCAGTCAAACAAAATGAATTTTTACAAACACACTCCTTCTTTTATTCTAATGGCATTTCCCACAATTAGAGTGGGTTTTAATCCCTTAGGTTGCCGGCTTACCTGCCAATTATCTTTGAAAGTATGCTACTGGCATTTCAAGAAGTGTGTTTACTAATTAACTAGATGCTTCTTAATCCAATTGAACTGATATCAAGATTAAAGTTCACAACATCTTACTCTGTGTAAACGCATTCTATGACTTCTATACGGTGTTCAAACTGCCTAATAATGGACAGCAAAACAAAGCACCAACAGGGTTAAGAGACAACTCATAAAATTGGAAAAAATGTATAGCTGTTGTGGAGACAAGGACTAATATCTAAAATATATAAAGAACCCCCAAAATTACAAAAAAACCTGCTAAACTTAAACACCTAATTCAAAATTGGTCATCTGAAATCGATACACACTTCTCAAAAGGTGTTCAGCACCACTGTTCATTTGATAAATGCAAATTAAAATAATACTGATATTCCACTTCATTCCAGAAAGAATGATTATCATCAAGAAATCAACCAATAACAAATACTGGTGAGGCTGTCAGGAAAAAGAAAGTTCTCCACTGTTGGTGGAAGTGTGACATTGATAAATTGAACTGATATCAAGATTAAAGTTCACAACATCTTACTCTGTGTAAACGCATTCTATGACTTCTATACAGTGTTCAAACTGCCTAATAATGGACAGCAAAACAAAGCACCAACAGGGTTAAGAGACAACTCATAAAATTGGAAAAAATGTATAGCTATTGTGGAGACAAGGACTAATATCTAAAATATATAAAGAACGCCCAAAATTACAAAAAAAAACCTGCTAAACTTAAACACCTAATTCAAAATTGGTCATCTGAAATCGATACACACTTCTCAAAAGGTGTTCAGCACCACTGTTCATTTGATAAATGCAAATTAAAATAATACTGATATTCCACTTCATTCCAGAAAGAATGATTATCATCAAGAAATCAACCAATAACAAATACTGGTGAGGCTGTCAGGAAAAAGAAAGTTCTCCACTGTTGGTGGGAGTGTGACATTGATACAACCTACATGGAAACCAGTATGCAGATTCCTTAAAAAACTAAAACTAGAGATTCAATCTGACCCAGCTATTCCCCTTCCTGGTATCTTCTCAAAAGCGTTAAAAGCACCCTACCATAGTGATATATTCATACCCATGTTTATAGCAACATTATAGAGAGCTGAGTGAAGTAGAAATATTATAGACAGTCACATAGGGCTAGGCCTTTGAGGGAGTCAGTGCAAAAGATGAGAACACATCAAAACTGTGCCTAGAGGCACATCTGAAGAAGATTAAAGTCATAAAGGTCAGATTTACATACTTCTCTGAGGGATAAATGGAAGTTTGGGATTATTGGTACCACACTTTTTAGATTTTCCATATAAATGAACCATTATCTCATTAGGGCTGAGCCATTCTCTCCCACCCACTAAGACTATGAAGACTAAGACTACTAAAACTAAAAATAAAGACAAGACAGACTTATTGATTATTGACCAAGGTTAATGATGTCATTCATATGCCCTTGCTACTATTGAATCAATAGTATCTGAGCAGCTGTACTTGTAATCCTATTGGTTGAATATAGTTTGAACAACATTGCAGGATTTTATTCTGTAAAACTATCTCAGAAAAGTGGACTCTGGCAACCCACATGTGTGGCCCCTTCTGTCTCTCAGGAGCTGTCTCTCTCAATACATTTTCCTACTGTGAACCTCTATTCCATATGCTTCATTCATCAATTTGGGGGAACACCAACTGCAGAAGTATGTTAAGATTTACATTTTTCCCCTATATCAGCAGCACAACTTGTAACAGCTGAAGTTCCGAAATAGCCCAGATGCCCATCGATAGATGAATGGATAAAGAAAATGTGGTTTCATTATACAATGAAGTACTGCTCTGCATAAAGAAGGAGAAGCTTGAGAAGGGTGTAGGAAAATGGATGCATCTTGGAACTACACTATTAAGTGAAATAAATTGGACACACGTGTAAATATTGCATTGTTTTGCACATATGAGAAACCAAAAACATAAATAAGGATCAAAACGGATGATAGTAGGAAGTAGGAAGAAAATGTTCGAATAGGAAAGGGAGCAAAGGAAGAAGGAGGGGAAGGGAAGGAAGGGAAAAGGATTAAGAAGAACAGAAGGAAAAATGGGAAAAAAGCCTTTGTAAATAAGGGAAGACGACTCGAAGGGAAGGGAGAGCAATGGAGAAAAAAGAAGAGTTAAGGTATATTAGGTACAGGTACAAATTCCCTATGATGGATGTGATCACTATGGATATTTAAAATGTACTAATAAAATTTACTTTAAAATGCTTCATGAAGCATTTCTCAAAAATTTCTCACAGGTACGTAATATACTACTGTACTGATTTAATCCGAAAAACATAGAATGCATATGCTTCCTTATATCTATTGCTGTCCCAACAGGACTTCAGAAAAATCACTAAATTACAGCTGAAAACGCTAGAATGTACGGAATAACATGGAGAAGTACATAAGGAAGCCCTAATTCAAGAAGAGAGATAGGAAAAGCAACCAACCAAATAAACAAAAAAGAGACACTAGAAGAATTTTAAATCTTGCAATCATGGATACAGCCAGCATAAAAGACATCCAAATTCTTAGCCAGTTTAAGATAGAGTCTCATATCTGAGGCCTATTTAACTCATTTTTATTCCTGATACAATATTTCCAGCTTTCGACAAAAAATGACAAAGCACGAAACAAGGCCAGAATGTGTGGAGATAAAGAGTCCATCAGAAACAGATAAAAATAGCACACGCATAGAGTTTGGGACTTTCAACCACGGTGTCTAAACAACTATGAACAATATGTTAAGAGCTCCATTAGCAAAGGTATAAAATATACAAAACTGTGCAATGTCAGAAGCGATAAAGAAACTATGAGAAAAATTTCAAAATGCAAAACTATTAAAAAGCATTCATACTATTCAACAATTATAAACAACCCAATTTAAATTTGTAACATAATGTATTTAAAAACTATGTACTTCACAGAGATACAAAAATAGAAAATAGTAATATAAGAAAATGACAGAAAGTTCGACATGACTTGCCGTTAAAGAAATGCAAATTAAAATAACAACGATCTGTCTCTATAAATACAAAATCAAAAACATTAACAATACCAATTGCTAGCAAGGATACAGAGAAAAAAACACTTCATTCATTACTGATAGGAATGCATTGAAAAAAATTTAATGGTATTTTAAAGGAGAGTTAAAATCTTAATTGTTTAAAATCTAAAAATAATCTTAATTATATTACCTATCATTCACACTCCAAAGGTATTTAGGAATTATATCCATACCAAATGTTTCATGTAAGTAAATAATTTTATAACAGATTCATTCATTGTCAAAAACTATGGATGAAATGTAGTGCATGAATATAATGCAATATTACTGAGTAATAATGTTAATAAAATTTTATCCAACAATGGGATAAATTTGCAGTGCATATCACTAAGTGAAACAAATTGTCTGAAAATGCTATAAAACATGGTTGGACTTATATAAAAAAAACTTAAAAACAAGGAAAAGGAGGAGGAAGAAAGTCAATGTTTCTAGCAAATAAAAAGCAATTGAGGGCCAGGGATTTAGCTCAGTGGTTCTGCCACCTACCTCGCAATCACAAGGTCCTAAGTTTGGTCCCTGGAAAAACAACAACAACAAAAAGCAAATGAACCCAGAATATATAGAAATTATAACAAAATAATATAACTGTATGACAAATGTACACCAACCTTACCATATGGCATAAAAATATAAATATTTCCTAAATAATTTTGAAAAAGTACAGAAGTGTAAAATAAGACTAAAGATAAAAGAAACTGTACTTTAATACTGTACTCCAGTAGGAAAAAAAAATTTCCTCTGTAGCATTAATTATTCTGAAACTAACATATAAGTATAATGAAATTGAGTAAGTAACTCAATGGGTGACAGAGAGTTAGATTTCTCATTCATAGGAGAGAGAGATTACAGATAGCTTGGAAAAGACTAAAATAAGCCATAAAATACAGGTCTAGAGTTGGAGATACAGTTACATATTGGTGTATATAGAAACAATTAGTTTAGTTAGATTATAAGTAGGCAGCCAATAAAGGACAGGCCTTAAGATAGAGTTGTCTAATTACAGAGAAAATAACACATGTATTGACAGTTAATTCAAGCCATACAGCTACTTAAGCTTAAAAATGTAAAAGTAAACACACAAGAAAGGACAAGAATTAAGAGAAAAATCCTAAGTCTCAGGAAAAAAAGCAGAATTCTTCAACATATTCTTCAATAGAATATGCTCTGAATTAACATCTTCTTAAATCTAGGCCGGACTTGGATATTTAAAGTATAGAGTAACCTGTGTCCTTTCAACTCAGTTTCCTTTGAACTCAGCCAGGAGAATAATTTTATTTAAATACTACAAAGTCTAAATTTCAATTGGTTATTCTAATTTAAGGGTCCACTTGTTATAGGTGATCACTAGAGAAGAAAATAAATCTCCACTCCCTTCTTATGCATATAAAATCAACACAAAGAAAGCACACCTAAACCCTACTCTCCAGCATTCTTCCCAGCCAGGGACCTTTCTCTCTTCTTAAGCTTTCAATAAACATTTCCTCTTTATCTCCTTTTGGACCACAATTTTATTATTCAGTTTTGTGAGATAACATGTCTAGTTTGAACAAGAATAGTTATTTCATTACTGTACAGATATATTCCCAGGGTTTGTTTAATGAAAAAGCCTGGAAACATACACATCTCAGTAACAGAAAAAATAAAATATAGAACTTGGTTTTAATTTCATTCACTATACAAAAAGAACAAGAGCCTTAGAGTTGTGATATGACATAATAGAATATACAAGATAAGCATGGAGTTTCTTGCAGGATCAAAAGGTTAGCAAACACTCCAAATCTAAAAAATGATGGCAATATAAAAGTCACAGAAAATTCATGTAAAAAAATCCCAAGAGGGAAAACACATTAAAATAAGAAAAACAATGTAACAAATAAATTATTATAGTGTTAATTATAAAATTAATTACAGTATGAATTACAAAATGTCCATTCTTCCATAATGATTTAGATAAATGACTAAATAAGTAAATGGGGGATAAGAGGCATATATCCTATACAACAAATAATAATAATGCAAATATTTTCTATAAAGGCAATAGAATACAATTCATATCCCTTGAGTGTATTATCAACATTGAGACTTCTTTGCAAAGAGGACTTTACAGGGAAATAATATGAACCTGAGAGCAGCTATTTGGGTCAGTATCAACTGTGATGAGTCACATTAATCACATGTACCTTTTACATGGCGTAATGAGACTTGTTCTTCTTTTATAGATACTATTATAAGAAACACATCGGCAAATCCAAATCAAAAGTGGATCAGGACTCTTCCAAACTTCCAAGGCAATCATAGAAAATGGAAGTCTGAGAAACTATTCTAGTGTAGAGGAGCCTAAGGAAATACTTTAGTTACCTCTACTCTAGTAAACATAGATGGAACCCTGAAAACAATTAGGGCAATTTAAATTTAGTATGGACTTTAATTAATAACATATAAATATACCTTAATTGTGACAATAATAATGTATCAAAGTGTTAACACGAGAACTGGGTTAACTGTACATGTAAAGCCTCAGGACTATTTGTGCAACTTTTCTGTAAATATAAATTTAGATTTTAAAAAGTAAAAACAAACTATTCAAAAATATTCCAAGATATTTCATTATCAGATTTCCATTATTATATTTAATTGCTAATTTTGTTCTTTTTGGAAAAGTTGATTATCTTCACTATCTCTTTCCCCCAAATTTTCCCCTGTGAACACATAAAAGCACTAAATACTTCCAGGGATTTAGCTCAGTGGTTTCTCTGCCTGCCTTGCAAGCGCAAGCTCCTGAGTTCAAACCTTGGTACAAAAAAAAAAAAAAAAACACTACTAAATATTATGGAGTACATGTTCTTCTCACTGATATTGGACTTGGCCATGTAGGAAATAAATTATATATATTTATATAGTAAGATTTACCTTTATTATTTTCAGTGCTACCTGGAAAATGTCATTGAACAGATAGAAAAAAACCCGACTGTATAGCTCTTTCCTTGACTAGTTAAGACAGAGCTTCTATCAGCCACTTGTTTGACTTCCTGGCCCATAGTGTTGTTCAGGAGGTTTAAAATCAAGACAAATAAAGAATGAGAAAGGGAGTCAATGATTCACATGCCAAAAGCACTAACTGCACTTCTTTATTTTTTTCTAAGTGCCATAGAGACAGATATGTATTCAAATAAGTCACCAGGAGCAATGAACTCTGCTTAGGAATGACACCCATTTAGAAATAACTGTGACACCACAATTCTACCCTCAGAGCCAATTTCCAGTTGCATTGCTGTTGGTGAACACAAAATTCCTTCCTTTCATTTGGGAAATTAAAAAAAAATCCCTAGTTTTATATCATACAAATACTATTTGTGACTGTATTACATTTCTAGTGATAGGCCCAGTTTTTAAAGTTTCAACAAATTTAATGGTAGCATTATTTAAGGATGACAAATCTAACTTGCAAGAAATAAATCTGTTTATTTTAGCTTTAGGAACCAACACAGTCAACCATGCATTCATTCTAAACAGTTATGGCTCAGTGATACAGGGAAATAATTGGAACTATTGAATTGATGTGGCTATACTCAAGTCATTTGCATTGAATCTAGCACTACAAATTCTATGCATAGCAGGGCAGAAGTTCAGGGAGAGTTAGCCAGGTACTGACACAATTTGAGACATAATTGAGTTCTAGAAAACTAAAGCCAACATGAATTTCTTGCTATCTATTGAAGTCAGTTAAGTCTCTTCAGGCATTATTTTGAAACCATGAATAGAGCCTCTCAGCACTTCTGTCACTGTCAGCCATCAGGATGGGTTCCAAATTGGTATCAGTCACCTCTTTGGGGGGCCAAGATCTTAACCCAACCTTTCCAGGAAATATCTCTGATCCCCACCCTTACTGAAAATCCCTGTATGCTTACTATGTGACTTGCTCCCCCATTTGACCCTCATTTGATCAATATTAGCTGGGTGATGGTAGTTGTAGTCTTATTGGTTGGTTATAGTTTTACAGCACCTCATGTTCACCTTGTAGTTTTCCACTGGGTCTTATAGTTCTATCCCATTGTGTATCCACTTCACCACTTGGCTTTGCTGGATAAATCATCTTTGAAAAGTGAGATGGTCTGGCAACCCACTTTCCAATCCCCCTTCTGTCACTTAGACAGAAGCTTTCTTTCCCTGACTAAATTTTGCCTACTCAAAATAAATAAATAAATAAAACTGACAGGAAATAAAAATCAACCAGAATCTCAAAAGTGATCATGTTTAGATACAGACTTAGAAAAGGAAATAGACACAGACCAAGATGTACATGGCAAAAATGGGAAGGAAATAAATCAGTTATGTCTTTAACTACATAAACACAAGAGGGTAGAAACTGAACAATTTATATTAGAAGACAAAGAATTTGCACACAATATGGAGGCCACAAGCAATGTGAGAACTTTGAATGTTAATGGATATATTTTATATTAGGTGCATTGTCTTTAGGTGGATCATGATTGCTGGCACACAGTGAGAAAGAAATATACCATAATTTTTGAGATTGAAAAGCAACTCCAAAGTACCAAATTGTACCTCAGCAGAAATCAATTTGGTCAATGTTAACTTATGAGGATGCAGCTTTAGTTTATCCATAAGTTTCTAACTTTGTTCACTATTGACATTTTGGTCCAGATAATTCTTTTCAATAAAGGGCAAACATGTGAGTTACAGGAAGCATACCTGCAGAGGACTGTAATATTGGTAATGCCCAGACTATAAAGAGTTAACCCCACAATTGGCTTTTTTATAGAAGTGAGTCTGGCCCCTACATGTTAAGGGAAGAACAGTTTGCACCCAAATTCTGTTCCTACAACTAAAACCTTCAGACTAGAAGGACAATGTTGTAATTAAAATCATATTTTTTGGCTGTTCTCTTCCTAATTCAAGAATGCTTTGTTTTGTCCTTTCTGAGCCTTGTTTACACTAATTTCCATAGAAACCACACACCATTTTTATCCTAAATGATTACCAATAAACGCACCTGGGATTGTCCAGTGCCTTTGTCATTTGCACGAGCAATGATCATCCTGGCACCCAGTTTCTCTCCTAGTTCTGTCTTCTAATGTATATTTTTTTCTCAGGCCTGAGCCAAATACTGGTCAGGTGTGTACTAGAACTTGACTACAGGAGTCTCTGGCATTTACCAGCATCCTCGCCATCTATGTATTATATACAAGTAGGAATCACTCCCTTGATGGTTTCTATAATCAATCTTTAGACCATAGCAAATAAACCCCTTGGGACTCTCAAGTTGAGAACTTTCGATCTAAACTACTTTAAGAAGGGAGAATCCATGCATCTTCCCATTTGTTAATGGCCCCAAAATGAATTGTCTGTGATATTTGGAAATAAATTATCCTTTGAGTAAATGAACAAATATGACTTACATATTAATCATGGAGAAATAGGGGCTACAGGTATTGTCAATCCTGTTGAACTTGTGGAAAAAACATTTGTGCTATAACAGAACATCTGAAGTGGAGAAGGACAAAAAGTGCTTCATCAGTTCTTGGATCACATAAGCCCTGGATATGGAGATTCCTAAGATATCCGTGGGCCTATTTGAGACACAGAAATTAGCAGCAAGATTCTACTGTGTGAGAAAAGAATGCCAGTGATATCAATAGCCTTTGGACTAAACAAGCAAGTTTTCACAATCTGTGGTCCACTTTACTTCTTTCCACTTGAAAACTAGCAAAAGGGTCAAGGATGTCTTTTAAATTTAGCAATAAGGATAAGTAAACATGTGATATTAGGACATGCATTAGGAATTAAAGACAATATGAGAAATAACCATAAAACACAGATTGAAAACTTTGCCTCAGCAGCATTATTCTAGATGAGATTAAATGATTTGCTACATTTCAATGAATATGTACAAGTCTGTGTTTTTAGAAAAATTGGTGAAGTAAATGTTTTTTCTATTGACAAAAAAGAATGAGTAACCGCCACTGTAATCTGTTGATGTCTTCCTTTGATAAATGTAAACAAAACATCTGCTTACTAAATGCTTTGTAATTTTGCAGCAATCAATATCAATTTAGCACTGCTGTGTTTTGCTGGATTCTTATGTAGAAAAAGGTACTGAATTTACTTAACATAATTAAGAATATACTTATCAGTCATATATGCATGATAAAAAATTTGTACCAAAATAAGAATGTAAGCTTTTCATTACCATCCAAAATTTCTCAGACAAAAGGAAGAAACTTTTATTTTGACTCACAATTTCAAAAGTTTCAATATATGGTCAGTTGAGTTGTGGCAGGACAGTATATTACGTCCGGCACACATGACTGAGTCCTGTTCATCTCATGATGTCCAGGAAGCAAAGAGAGGGGGCAGGGAAAGTCTGGGGTCCCAAGTTCTTACTATAGGGCACACCCATAGAGACCTAACTTCTATCCACTAGACCCTACTGCCTAGCAGTTCCACCACCCCTACTGATACCAAGGCTGAGAACCAAACTTTCAACACACTGATCTTTGGAAGGCATTGAATCATAAAAATGAAGATTATTTTAAATAGGAAAAGAAAGAAAAAAAGGGAGTAAAGGAAAGGAGGAAGGAAGAAGATTCATTTTACATGGATAAAATAATAAATGGGAGTGACTTTCCTTTTGTAGGATAAAGACCAATCATTAATTACCATGCTTGTGTAGGCTATCTAATTCATTTACAAGTTTATTTGGTGGGTGCCTATTATCCAGCCTTTATGCATATTTTAGCTAATTTTTCACATATGCAGTTATCTCTACACTGCTGGAAGTGGGCCAGAAGACACCATCCTGTGTGGTGAATTCCCGAAGCAATGCTGTCAAACCCTGGATGTCGATAACTGACCAAACTGCAGTGGTTTATACAGAAAGTGGATAAAAAAGACTCTTTGGTACAATCTATGCTTTAGAGTTACCAGCAAGATCAAGTTGAAGCTAGGATTCACTTCAAATGGTGTCTCGTATATCTCCTTCCTCATCACAGTCTTGCCTTACTTTGTGCCTATACTTCACAAAAATCTCCTCAATCTCATTTATATGAATTGCTGTATTCAGTTTTACTTCTAGTTTGAGAACAACTGTGTATCTTAAGTCCATGTCATTATAAAATCAATTGAACTTGATTTTATATCAAGTTCAGCATTATCTGGTTCTTGAATGCTACTATTCTTTTGCAATCCTATGGTTTAATAGACAGCTCTCACATTTAAAACAAAAGTCTTTCCAGCTAAATCCAGTGAAAAAGGAATATGTAGCCACAATCAAAACAAATTAATATTTCACTTTTTAGTATTTGGGGTTTTGGTCTGATATAGCTTTAAGATTTCCCTTAGTTACAGAAAGAAGTTAGTAATGGGAGGTGATTTGCAGAAGGTCTTCACATATTAAACCACATTCTCTTTCACCATTAAAATTTCTTAATCGTCATAGTAAATGTTAGAACAGCCCACCAATATAGAATCAATTTTTCTTATGAAATATTTATTGTAACTAAAAATTTTAATTTTCACTTAAAAACTAAGCAACCCCTCTCCATGAATTGAAGAAAGTTTTACATATCATATTTTGCATATCAAATTTGTGATAGTAAAAAACAATGGCCATTTAAAGTTGTTCTCTAACTGCTGTGTTGAAAGAAATAAAAAAAATATTGCTTCAAATTATTTTTGTAGTTGCCTTTCTTTTATAAATATTTCTAATAAGATGAAAGCATCATAACTGCTATCAAAGGGAGAATTCCTTCTTATCATTTTATAAATTACATAGGCATTTCTGATATGCCCACATCTGGTCAGTACTTCAGATATAACAACATGAAATATAGCTTCATCATTATCTTTCTTCAGATGTATTTATCCCAGTAGTGGGTTTGTTGGCTTCATAATATGTTTAGATTTGAATGTTGCTTTTGTACTTAAGGGCGCTGTAACCAGATCTCTTTTTTTAGCTGGTAAAAATTTATAAGGTATATCCATGGATATAATGAGACTATTTTTCAAACTTTGATATACAAAGTAAGAACTACTTTTGACATGGAAACAGTTTTATTTGACATATACATTATTTTATGCTTAATCATACTAAAATAATAAATATCTTTTACTTTCTATGAAATATGGCAATTACTATAGTAGTTTTATACAGGTGAGGGATTCATGAACAAGATCTTTACACCTGCATTTTTCATCTCTACTTTTTCCTTTCACTTCTGAAAAAAGGACAAAAGGATGATGAAAGAAAGAGGGGATGAAAGCAGAGAGGAGAGAGATTCTTTTATTCTTTCCAAAAGCTAAGACTCACAGAAACTTTTTTGCTGTTCACACTGCGCATGTGCTAATTTCCTCCATGAACAAAGTGCTTGCATATATATAAAAAACTAATTTGGCCTGCCATTTTTATGGGCCTAGTGCTGAAATTCAATGAGAGTATTAGAATGTTCAATATGTTGTTTAAAAATATGAATTAAGCATCTATAGAGAGAATCATTTTTAAATTATTTTAGATGTTCACTTCAAGTGTCATGTTTTAGATTTCCTGTTTTATCTAGATCTCTTTACATTGAGTAAAATATCACAGTGTATCTTCATTCGTTAGGCCTTAATGTATTTTTAGTTTTATTATTCTCTGAAATTTTGGCTTTAAAAATGCAGTTTTGATGTGAAGCAAGAGGAAGCAATATTGGAGCATAAGAACCAGTAAGACAATATAGCCCATAACCTGTTGAGCACCCCTTTTGAATAAGTAAACTCTAAACCTTCTGAAATAGAGCTGAAAGGAATCCAGCCCCGATTCCTGTATTCCATAATGACCACACCAAGAAACTATGAAGGAAACACTGCACCTAAAGACAGAGCACAGACCTTACTTAATCCTGTTTTTCATCCATTTTGTGTCAAAGCATATATGTTAGGTTCTTAATATGTACTGTTTTATTTATTCATCAAATCAGTGACACAAATAAGTGTTTTTGTTCACATCAAAACAGAGAAAATAAACTGTTTGTAATGAACAAGGAACTGTGTAGATCATTTTATCTTCTTTTTTTAAAGTACATCAACAAAAAAGAAAACTAAGTGAAATAAATAGGACACACCTGTGTAAATACCAAATAGTGTCTTTGGTGTGAAAAACTAAAAGTGTAAATAAGGATCAGAATGTATAATTGATATTGTGAAATAGGAAGAAAAGGTCTAAAGGAGTAGGGGAAGTGGAAAGGATACGGGAAAGGAAAGAAGGGAAAATAAAAATACAAGAAAAGGGAAAAACAGAAACAAAGTCTTTGTAAATAGATAAGGGTGGAGGAGGTGAAGGGAGGGCAGGGGAATGGGTAATAAGTAAGAACCAAGACAACATCGTGTAAAGGCACACGTTCACAATGATGAATGCCACTGTGCTGTGTACCTAAAATGTACCAATAAGTAATGAAAATGAAAGAAAACTAATCTTTACAGACTCCATGATCATGCACATGGTGGGAAGACCAAAGAGAATGCAGAATAGTACTCTGAGGATAAAATAAGGGATTCATTACCGAACACATCTCTGGACAAGGTGCAAAATAAGCAAGCCTGTGAGTCTGTTAATCCACATATGATATGAATTTAGAATTTCATCCCACATTCAAGACATAAATATTGAAATATGTGTAGGAAGAGGTCAGTGTGAGATAAAAAAGCAATCCAACAGAGCATTAGAAGGATGGTTGTTCTTTCTATACTAAAAGAAAAAAGCGCTTAATTTTTCATTGCTGGTCAGGTAATAAAGGTGAAGCAATAATGCTGCAGAGTCAAGAAGTCCTCTTATGGACTATTACAGAAACATCAAAGGAAAAAGCAGCATGGTTTATCCCAGGCCTTCGTAGCTCTCTGTGGATCACTCTGCCTGATCTCCTGAATGCATTTTCTATAAATTAAGTGTAATAATGTACTTTTCTCTAACATTAATCTAAACAATTTTTTGGGAATGACACCACAATCTCAAGCTAACAAGCAAGCAGAGTTAAACTCTGGATTTATTTCTGTGTGAGTTACCTCCCTTTTGTGTTGATCTTCAGTCACCAAAATACTTTTCTTATCACAGCCCTCAATTATTTCCCATTTTACGTTTCTCCTCCCAATCACTGAAAACACAGGCTAATTACCGCATTCTGGCCAAATACATGATTCCCTTCCTAACCTGTCTTCTTGGCCATGCTTATTGATATCTTATAATTTTTATGCTGTGATCTGTAGGACTTTTCTTTCTTCCTTTTCTTTTTGGCACCAGGGATCAAACAGGACCTTGAGCTGCAAGGCACGTGGGGAGCAATTGAGCTAAATCCCCGGCCCCAAACTTTAATTTCTTTAGCCATTCATTTTGCTTCAAATTTTACTATGAAGTAGAGAGTAGAATACACTACATTAAAAACTGCTAACACCATTCCCTACACAAAACAGGACAGACCAGGATGATGTAACTCAACAAAATATTGCAACCCCAATAATGGAGTAGAAAACAGGGTTTTTTACCCAAAAGACTAAGAGTGATATCTAACCCAACAGATCACCCTACGGCTTGTGTAACCCTGTTATCTAAATTCAAGGTGTGAAACCCTATGACATGTGCAGCCCCAATATCTATTCAAACAGCCTCAATATGTGTGAAGTGATAAAACCCGAACCAGTGCCACAGACCCCCAGTTAGAATGGTATAAAAGAGAGAGCGCAAATGACCAGCTCGTCCGACTCTGTGACTGATCCAGCTAGATGGCCACCTGCCAGAGGAGATCTCAGATGAGACCTCGGTCGAGATATAGATGCCTGCCCGGAGTGGACCCCCAGATAGAGGAGGAGGCAACCAGATCGAACACCGCAATCACCAGGAAAGGAGAAACAGTCGCGCTCCTCGGACTTGTGCAGGTACAGGGAGTGGAACCGGCGGGTATGAATTAATATGTTTGATGTGTGACTATATAATATATATAAAAAGCTAGTTGGCAACTACTACTGTCTGACCTCCAGTTAGTGCACACTCCTGCTCGCGACATATAACACATAAGAAAATATTCCAAATTCTCTAGCTCTTAGTAAAATATAGTCTGATTATGACAACTAGATACAATTATCAGGGATCAGGGCTGGGAAATTCCATTTCAAAAAATGTGAGAGAGATAGATACAGAGATGGATATGAAGGTAGGAATAGAGATACAGATGAGTGAAATAGTGACAAATGAGGACAACCATAGAGAAAAAGAATGGAAAGAGAGATCTTGAGGGACAGGAGGAATCATCAACTAAATTTTTGTAGTAGAAACTCAACCAATTTTGTTGCAAAGACATCTGCATTCTGGCTCAAGCAAATAAATTTAAACTATGTGAAGAGATTTGAACCCTGACTGATACTCACAATATATTGTCAATTGTATCGGATACATGCTGAAATATATATGGAAGAAATTAAAATACTCATAAGGATATATAACTCCCACATAAATTAATTTAGCAGAGGAAAGGTGCCTGTGAGTCTAGATCAATGGTCTTTAGCATTACTGAACATTAAAATCCCCTGTAGGGCTTGTTCAAATACTAATTGACAGACCTCTTCCTAGGATTTAGAATTAAGCAGGACTAGGATGGAGTCCAGAGATTTGTGCTTCTCACATCTTCTAGGGCGATGCTGGTGATGCTTTACAGGGACTACAATTTGAGAATCTCTTGACAGATTAAATAACATTGTCCATAATGCGATAATTGTTGCACCTGGAAGGGAGATGGAGGAGGCAGCGTATATCTTGATATCTACATTTATATAAATTGGAAATTTATTGAAAGTTTTAAAAAATATCTCAAAAGTACTCACTGTGTGAGGATTCAGCATACTATTTAATTAAGAAAGAGAAAGAGCCTAGTGATTAGGAAAAGATGCAAGGACTTGGAAACAACCTGCTGTTCTATTTCTTGACCCAGAAAATATTTACGTGGGTGTGCTAACTTCACAACAATTCACTAAATGCTACATTTTAATTTGTGTACAATTTTCTTATGTTATCTTATTATTCCCTAAGATCTTTCAAAAAGAGAAATCCTCCATCTTTACACTACATAAATTTATGCAAGATAAATAATGAATATATAAATACATCTATATATGTTTATTATAATTTGCTACTAAAATGGAGTTCCCTTGAGTGAAATTGAGGAGCATTGTTCAACTTTGGAATATAATCCAAGCTTTATTCCAGCTTTAGAGCACTTGGCATCTAAAAGCATTCTCCTGAACTTGGTACTTTTAAAACAAAATGTAAAGACATTTCAATTTTTATAAAAAAAATATCAGCAACAAACATGCCAATCAGTAGCATTTCTCTTCACTTTTTTATAGCAAAGTACCTCAAAGGATTGTTTATTAAACTCGTATCTCATACTTCTCTTGTATTTTGTTAAATTTACTCCTGTAGACTTTGGTCCTGAAACCTACAATGAAGTTGTTATTTCTCAAGGTTAATGAGAGCCAAGTTATGAATTCTAATGGATAATTAGAATCCCAGTCCTATTTGATCTATTAGAATTATGTGACATGGATTTAATACATTTTTTTACTTGGCCTTAGTAACAAGAGAACTTCTGGTTCTTCTTCTGACTTGGTGCCCTTTCTGTGTTAGTGTTATTGGCTAGTGTCTCAGTCTATATAAAGTAGTTTCTGAAATTTACACTGACCTGAGACTCAAGCCCCAAAGCTTTAATATTTTTCTCTACTTTATTCTGATAGGACATATTCTCAAGACTTTGAGCTCTATCTGCATGTTTATGACTCAAAAGTGTATCTCATTGGCTTCTCTTCTTAATTTTAGATTCATATAAACACTCACTAAACTACTGTCAGGATTTCTAATTAGATGACTCAGTGGTAATCTAAAATAAATCATGTGCAGGATAAATTCTCAGTCTTTTACATTAAAACCAGAAATCTCTCAATTCTCCATGTGCTAATATATATGAACACTAGCTTCTCAACTCTCAAGTCAGAAACCTAGAATATATCCTTTAGTTCTCTTCTTTCATCACAAAAACACTAAAATTAAACCTATATAAATGTTGTCCTTTCATATATGGAAAGAAATTACTGAAGAAGACCTTAGTAGTTTACTCTGCCATCCTAGAAAGTGACCTAAAAGATAATAAGGATTTCATTGTATAAATTTTATTGGTACAGTTAATTTAATTTAATTGGTGCAGTATAATGTCATTCTTTTTGGAAATTTGTACCTTCACGTAATTAAACTTCGGTCTTACTTTTCCCCCATTCCGTTACTCTACCTTTAACCTCTCCCCCTCCCTATCTACAAAGACTTTCTTTCCATTTTCATTTTCTCATAATAATTCCATTCCCTTCTTTCATTTCCCCTATCCCTCTCATTTCCCCTTCCTCTTTGTCCCTTTTCTATTTCACATTACCTATTATACCTTTTAGTCCTTATGACACTTTGAGTTTCTCACATTAGATAAACTATTCAGTATTTACACGTGTCCTATTTATATCACTTAAGAGTATCACCTCAGTGTTCATTGATTTAGCTATAAATGTCTCAAATTTCTCATTTTTTATGGCTGAACAGCCATTTTATATAAACACATGTGCGTGCACGAGCGCACACACACACACACACACACACACACACACATAACACATTTTCTTTATCCAGTCTCCTGTTGATGGGCAATTGTACTGCTTCCAAGTTTTAGCTATTACAAAGTGTGCTATGAACATGGGTGCATATATATCATGATAATATGATTCTTTTAAGTTTTTAGGAAAGATACCAAGCAGTGGAATTACTGGGCCAAATGGGACTTCCAATTTTAGTGCTTTTATATATCTCCACACTGCTATCCACAGTGGTTGCACCAGTCTACACTCCCAACAGCAGTGGAGCAGTGTTCCCATTTCCCCACAGCCCACCAACATTTGTTATTGGTTGACTTCATGATAGCAGCCATTCTTTTCTGAGATGAGGTGAAATCTCAGCACTCTTCTTATTTGCATTCCTGGAATGACCAGTGATGTTAAACATTTTTTCATATGTTTCTTTGCTATTTCTACTTCTTTCTCTAAAAAATGTTTGTTAATTTCACATGCCCATTTTTGGATTGGGTCTTTAAATTTGTGAGATCTTTTTTTTAAAGTTCTTTATATATTCTACATAGTAGACCTTTCTCTGAGGAACAAACAGTGAAAACGTTTTCCCACACCTTGGGTTGTTTCTTCATAACCATGGGTAGTTTCTCTTGCTGTGCAGAATCTTTTCAATAATAAGAAGACATGCCAATTGTTGATTGTTTGTGCTACCTCATGAGCTACTGAGGTTTTGTTCATAAAATCTTTTCCTACACTAGTATCTTCAAGAGTTCTACCTAACCTCTGTTTTAGTATTTAGATCTTTTATCCATTTCAATTTTAGTTTACTGTATGGTGAGAAGTATATGTCGAGTTTTAATTGTTGGAAAGTTGAAACCTAGTTTTTCCAGCAGCGTTTATTAAAGAGGCTATCTTTCATCCAGTGAGGGTGTTTCATTCCTTTGTCAAAAAAATGAGGTGGGCAAGTGTGTCTGGACTTGCTTCTCCATCTTCAGATCTGTTTCACTGGTTCTCAGGTTTATTTCTTTGCCCGTACCATGCTGTTTTTCATTGTTGTTTGTTTGCTTGTTTTTTAATCACAGTGGCAATGCAGTGTAGTTTCAAGTTGGGGATCATGATACCCCCAACCTTGTCTTTGTTGCCTCTGGATTTCTGCTGGATCCATTGTAATTTCACCATTTTCATTCCTAATTCCTGGATTTGGGCCTTTTCTTTCCTTTTTTGATAAAGTTTGCTAATAGTGTGTCAATTTTGTTTATTCTTTCAAATAACCAACTTTTGACTTCGTTGATTTTTTAAACATTCTTAAAATTTCTATTGCATTGATTTCTGCTCTGATTTTTATAATTTCCTACCTTGTATGAGTGTTGGGTTTGTCCTGCTCTCCTTTTTCTGGAAGATTGAGATTCAGCATCAGGTTGTTTAATTGTGCTCTCTCTTTTTTCCTAATATGCATATTCAGTGCTATGAAGCGCTAAAACTCCTTTCATTGTGTCCCATAGATTCTGATATGTTGTATTGCCATTGTCATTTAATTGTAGGATCTGTCTGATTTCTTCTTTAATATTTTCTGTGACCCATTTTTTTATTCAGGAGTGTGTTGTTCAATTTCCATGTGTTTGTGAAATTCTTTCAGTTTCTTTTGGTATTGACCTCCAATTTCATCTCACTATGGTCGAATAATATACAAGGGATAACTTCAATTCATTTGCACTTACTTAGACATGTTGTATGAGCAATTAAGTGGTCTGTTTTGGAGAATGATCTATGTAAAGCTGAAAAGAATGTGTGTTCTGATTTTGTGTGGTGTAACACTCTGTAAATATCTGTTTAGTTCATTTGTTCAAGAGTTTGATTGCATTCTAGTATTTCATTATTTATTTTCTCTCTAGTTGATCAGTCTATTTGTGACAGTGGGTTCTAAGGTCCCCCGTTACTATTGTGTTAGTGCTTATTTGATTTTTCATGTCTGTTAGTATTTGTTTTATATAGTTGGGCATACTAGTGTTTAGTGCATATGTATTTATGATTGTCATCTCTTCCTCTTGGGTTGTTCCCTTTACAAGCATGTAGTGTCCTTCTCTATCTCAATCGATGTTTGTTTGAAATTCATGTGATGTGCAGAGGATAGCTACTCCTGCTTTTTTCAGGTTCCTGTCACATGGGACATTGTTTTCTACCCTTGAACTTTCAGTCTATGAGTTTCTTTTTGAAATAAGTGTGTTTCTTGTATGCAACATCCTGTTGAATCTTAATTCTTGACCCACTGCCAATCTATTTATTTTGATTGGTGAATTGAGACCATTAACATTGATGGTTATAACTTATATTTATTGATCTATTCTTGTGACTTTTTCTTTTTGTTGGATTTTCCTGCTTTGCATTTAATTTCTTGTCATACCTGATGGATTCATTCTGCTGGACTTCCTGGGGAGGTGATCCTCATTGTCATTTCCCAAGATATTGTTTAAATTTTTTAAAATTCTGGTTTTGTATTAAGGGAGTCCAGATGGTTGAGTATCAGATTGTTCCATCAGGTTCCTTTTAGGCTTGCCTCAGGTGATGTGGAAGTCTGGTTTTTGAATTGAAGTTTGCATGTCTTCTCATTTCAACAGATGCAGCCTGCTATGCCTTTTTTGAGACAACTTTTTGGTCACCCAGTCTTTTTCAATTCTCAGCAAGCCACCAAGAGGCCTTTTTTATGCTGCTCACCAGTACACCAATTCCTTGGTTCAATACAAGGGTGATACAGGGCTGGCCTCTGACTAAAGCCCGTGCACCTCATGCAGCACTTTCCTGGGAAGGGATTGGCTGGACAGATTTGCCCCAGCCTCTGGGTTCAAGGCAGATCCCTGGCTGGGATCTACCTGCATCTGCGCTCGTCTGGACCGCACCACTGCTTCCTGGGATCTGTGCACACTGGCCAATGCAATGGGGCAGGCCTCTGACTTGGGATTTCTTGATTTCCAAGTTTTGATATGTTCCAGAGCCTTCCCTAAACAGGACTGTAAATTTCAATGGCTCCCAAGGTAAACATGTGCTGAATAGCTGCTGCTTCCAAACACCTGTGAAAGGCTGCAAGCCAATATGGACTGCACAACATCCAAAGAGTATATATGTTCATTTTCTAAATAAGCTAACCTCTTGTAAAAAGGATTAGGAACAGGAATTACATGATGCCTTCCCTGGAAAGGAGATTCAATTTGTGGTTTAAGCACTGGAATTTCTATTCTAGAGTTAACTGAGGAAAAGTACTTTATCTTGCAACAACACCAGTTTAAAATTTTTCTTCACAAAAGCCTATATATTAGCTCATATCATGGGATTCTGTAGAAGTTTTTCCTACCTTATCAAATTGTGGGTGGGTTGTAAATGACCCACTTTGTAGTTCAAATGGAAATGATGAAGGAAAGCATTTCATAAAATGCTTTCATTCCTCCTTCCAAAATATTCTCTCTTCACTGATAAAATCGTGTAGTTTTATGAGATATGATTATCACATGATTATGAGCTATGACAAAGCTATGAAAGCTACTGATCTTTCCATTGTGAAATCAATCATGAATTTCCAAAATTTAAAAGCATTCTTTTGTTTTAAACATTCAGCAAAATATCACATTGCACTTTAAATACTGTCCATATCTAACAAAAACAACATTGTCACTCTGTCTACATCTCCAGTATCTTCTTAGTTCATTTTCCTGTATTACTCTATATTTTGTCTTGACCTCTGAAATATTCCTAATGTAACTCAAGTACTGTTTCTTGTGATTTTTTTCTGTGTAGTGAACTACCACAAAATGATATTATGTCGTTTTATTGCATACATTGAATGTACCAATAAAATTAATTTTTTTAAATGGCATTATATCTCAAGAAATTTTCGGGGTGATTCTTTTTCTCCACAAGATATTTATTGAAGTCACATTGCAGTTATTTTCAAGTAGTAACTAGTTCAAATTGTATTACTGTAGATAGATTAAATTGATTAGATATCTTATAGGAAGTTAAATAGGACCCCAGTTCTCAAGGGATGGCACAGCCCTCAAGTAGCCAACACAGTAAGGCTCCAACAAGGAAAACAATTGAGACACATTCACAGGTTAGCATTATAAAAAGAGAAGATGTACTACTTCGCCTAGACAGGAGTGATTGATATTCTAAATTGGAAGTTATTTATATGTGACATCTATTACCAATTGATCCCCATTTAATTAACATTACCTGGGTGACTCTACTTGTGGTCTTATTGGTTGGTCATGGTTTTGCCCACCTTGTGTTTTTCCACTTCGTCTTATGGTTTTGTCACACTTTGTACCTGCCTCACCTCATGGCTTTGCCATATAAAACAACTTTTAGAAGTGGTGTGGGTAGGCAACCCACTTACTGGTCCCCCTTCTGTCTCTCTTTGACTTAAGCTATTTTTCTCTCAATAAATTTTCCTTCTCCTAACCTTTCTCATTCCTAGAATTCATTCTTCAATTTTAGAGAATATGTATTCATATTTCAGATGTTTAGTAGGTTTGGGAGTTACATCTTTTCCCCTTATATCAGTAGGATCCAAGATGCTTTTACTCATACACCTGCTGCCTTGACAAAGAGGAGTGAGAGGCTAGACTCATGTGAGCCCTTCTTTCTTCTATGAAGAGGGAATTCTAACACACTCTTTTCCTAGTCTTTTCTGCTACATAGTCTCAAATTTAACATGGCAGCGCAGAGCCCTAAGAGAGCATCTCAAGAGGCAGGAAGTGGAACTTGTTTGTTTCCTAAGTGTGTGGCATACAATGACTAGCATCACTTCTTCCAAATGTACTGGTCAGAGTGATAGAATTTTCTCATATTCAAGGGCAGAGGAAAAAGACCCCATCTCATTGGAAATAGGGATAAAAAAATTTAGGGCATCTTTGATCTTCCACATTAGACCTTGTCTTTCTGACCCCTTTGCCTAGAACACTTTAAATTCCTTATCATTAAACACTGGCTGTATTTCCCTATCGTTTCCTTCAAGTATATCTAAAATATTGACGCTTTAGGTTAAAATTTATTTTTATCTCTAAAAAACAATAAAACATTCTTGAGCTATTTGCTATGACAATACACAATATATTCACTTTCAGTTTCCAGCACATTATAAAATAATTTTGTTTGTTGCTTGTATAATTTGCAGTGTCACTTACTAAAAGTAATTGCAATAATAAGTAAAAATTTATTTATTTTAGGCACTAATATTTTTATAGCTCCTAACATTGTATTTAACAATAAAAGATAAAACTCTTATTTTATAAAGGTACACACACATAACAGTAAACATAAGAATTTGATTCGACTATGCAAAACTATAGAGTAGTAGATTCAAGACAATAATTGTGAAAGAAAACTAGCACTGAGTAAATCAGCAGGCTAGACAATAGTATTTTGTTCAAGAATATTGCAATAAGAGATCCATGTTTAGGGTGGGGAACAAAAGAATGTTAGGACAAGCTAAAAGGAAAGTATTGGAGTGTCTTTAAGGAGAAGATTACACCATTAGAATAGTTGATTTGCATTTCCTAATTGGTACTTAAGTATGCTTCTGTTTTTCCACAGAATCTGGGAGTTAAAGACATTATCTTTTCAGATGATCACTTCTCAAAAGGATAATACCCACACAGTCCAGGTATTTTACCTCTTGGCACCTACCCAAGACAGGGAGTTTTAACCTATAAAGATAGAAAATATACAATGAAATAATGCTTTTAATTAGTTTTTGTACTGGATATGTAAATGTCCAATATGAAAAATATGCTAGCATAAACATAAACATGATCTTGAAGAGTGTCACTATCTATGAAATAAGCACAAAAGTACAGTAAAGCAACTTAAGATATTTTAAAGAGTTGTTAAAAGACAATTATATAGACTGTAAAATAGTTTTATTTCTTTTCTCCACTAAGAATAAAAATCTAAATGGATGTAAATCAATGGAGTGTGAGATAGTTACATATGGAAACATTCAGTTATTTTCATCCATTAAGATGCTAAGTTCAATTTGACAATTATTAGAACACAAGCTATTGGATTTTAAAAATAATTTCAGAAAAGATATGAGGAATATTCAGGATATTCTATGACTTTAACAGAAAGATATAACAATCTAAAGATAATAAGTGACATTTACCCATAAGGACATTTTTGTAATTAATTAATTATTGAACAAGTATATGTTTCAAGGTAAGATTTTATCCCAGGATCTCTTGTAATTTATAAAACAATAAATACAACATTCAGTTATGTACCTTGCTCTAATGTAGCTTATATTCTAGTTGGAAAAAAATATGGTAAATATCCATATGATACTATAAGAAGAAGAAAGGTAAGGCAGTGTCTCTACTCTGAGGAGAGTGTAGAGAAGCTAGCCAAAAATAAAAAGTAAATAAAAAACGAAAACAGTTGACAGGGAGATGATTCCAGGAGAAGGCTACTTTCGTGTGTTGTACATGATGTAAGGAATAGTGGTCCTTCAGTGGACAGGAAGGGGATCTCAGAATGCAGGGCGAGTAAAGGGCAAGGAGAGGAAGAGGAGTAAAAAGGATTAGATGTGATATGTAATTTCATCAAGTCCACCAGTGAATGTATTCATTGTGTGGTGCAAGCATGTAATAATAAAGAAAAATAATGTGTGTGCTTATAAAAAATAAAAAGGAATATTTTGTAAATTTCAAGAAACAGGGAAGAGTCAGACATCATGGTACAGCCTGGGATTCCAAAAAATAGAAGCTGTGAAAAAGATCCCAAAATGAGTGAAGAATTTTAGAAGTAAAGTTGAAAAAAAGATAAGGCTCACAATATTCAAAGCTTTGTAAGCCATTACATGCTTTTCTCACTTAATCAAAATGAAATTGAAAGATGCTAAAGGGTTGTAAAGATGGAAAAGACATTAAATATTTAAAATAAATATGAATTCCTCTAGCAGAGAGTACTATTTCATCTTCATGGAAGGAGGGATAGAAGATGGGATTGATGAAGCAATTCTATTTGTCATTTTGGTAACAGAAAATAGAATAAATTGCTGTACTAAAAGTATTAATTATATGAATAATCTCTCAGAAAGGTTTAAGGTGTGCACTGTGGTTAAAAGGACATTGGAAGATACATTATTTCATTTAATTATTTACTTTTTTCTGTTTAATTTATGAGTCTTGTACTAGCTGTGGCTGGAAGCTATGTCCATTTATGTTTTCTTTGTAAGAATTACTGGGTTTCTTTTCGCCTGAGATATTCATTGCTTTGTCAGGTTGAAGCATTATGGGCTCTAATTCCTTGCTCTATATAGAACGAATTGCTTTAGAAACTTGAAGTATACCATGAATTTCCAACTCTGTGGCACAATCAGAAATATATTTTTTATCTAATGTCAGATAAGATGTTATTCATAATATAGGCACAGTTTCAGACAAAAAGTAATTTCTCTGTAAATAGATAAACTAATAAACAAGATACCTGGAAGAGAAGTGTTTGTTTCCAAATTACTTAGCTAATTGGATCATTTTTATTTTCATTGTCATCTTTCAAAGGTAAAAGGGAGATTTGTAAACAAAAACAAAAACAAACCCAGGATTTTGCTGCGTGGTGCTGTGCCTTGAATCCCCATTGTGAGGAACTAAGATGATGAAAGTTTCATCAGGCTATGGTGTTTAAGGGTAAGACTTTTGGGAAATAATGGGACTAAATGAGGCCACAAAGGGGGCCCCAAGATTAAATTCTGGTGGTTTCCATAGGGGAGAATTGGAGGAAAAGGAGAGAGGAGAAAAAGAGCAGGGAAAAGAAGAGAGGTCAGAGGACAAAAATACATTTTCCTGGTATCACTTCATGTGATACCACATTTGGTGGCCCCCAAAACTTGGACCTCCAGAAGTGTGAGTTAAGAAAACACACTTCTTTTTACTTTTTTATTATTTCTTACTCTATCTTTTGCATTGAGTTATTAGGAACAGAAAAAGAATAATGCACATGGAATCAGGAAGAGGAAAAAGAAAAGAAACTTGGAATGATACATTTTCCTTTATACTGACATGAAATTTCCATCTGACCTGTCCATTTATTCACATAACAAAAGTAGTAGTATCGGCCATGGGATTTTGTACTTTTTTTTGCAGGGAAAATGTGTTTATTTCACAATCAAGCCTCAGCCTTCTTTCTGTTTTTTATTAAGAGGATGAAAGACTGTCTTTGGCAGTAACTAAATTCATTTCCTTAATTTTACATTTCTCCTTTAGGAAGTTTTAAAACAAAAGCCAACAAACCATTACAATTCCAATATTTTGTAATAATGCACTGCTTGATTTACTATGTCATTAGAATCTTATGGGGTTTGTATTGCAAAACAAGGGAGCCCATTTACATGTTAAGAACCCATTTTTGGCATGCATAAAAGCCATGATTTACTTTTACAACCTACAAGGCCATTTATGATAAGAGTCAATTTACAAGTGCCACAATAACATTAGCAGTAAACAAGTAAAAGATGCCTATTGTTAGTATTTAAACCTATCGCTACTGGAAATTTTCTGCATTTTCTAATCCCTTAGTGCATCCAACCAGATATTTCTTTTCTTTCTCCTCATATTTTGAAAGAATGAAGACTGGATCTTATATTTAGCATGGCTTTAGAAGTATAGAATAATGGACTAGATAGGGCAGTCAGCTTCCAAGGGCACAGATTTTATATCCACAGATTCAACCAATCACAGATCAAAACTTCCTGTAATCCCAGCACTCTGGGAGGCTGAGGCAGGAGGACTGAAAGTTTCAGCTCAGCCTGAACAATTTAGATAGACCCTATCTCAAAATAAAAAATGCCAGTATGGCTGGGAATGGGGCTTAGGGAAAAGATTGATTTCAATCCATAGCACAAGAAAAAAAAATTGAGTCAAAATTGTATCTGTACTGAATATATACAGACTTGTTTTTTTGTTTTCTGTTCATTCCCTAAGCGATATAACAACTATTTATGAAGTATTTACATTGCACTGGGTATTACAAAAGTCTAAAGATGTTTTTAAATGTGCTTGTGTCATTTGCAAATACTTCTTCATCTAATGCAAAGAAACTTGGCATTCATAATTTTATTGCAAAGGTATCTGGAACCCTAAGGATATCCAGAGATAACTGGTATGTAGATATTTCTTTGACTGCCCAGTAATCCTAGCTCTCTCTCCCTTGCTTCTAGTTTCTTCTGTTACTTAACTCTTGGGTTTTTGTGATACATTTAGTGAAACTGATGAATGTGTATATTTTCTTACTAACTATAATCTACCGTTAACATTAGCTTGATTCTCTATTATACAGCTCTGTGGATTTTGACCACTGTGTAGACATGTATCCACCATTGCATTTTATACACAATAGATTTACTAACCCCAGAATTCCCTGCACTTTACTTTTCATCCTTTTCTTTCACTTTCCATACCAGAGGCAACCATGGGACTGTCTACTATCTTTAGTGTTTTACCTTTTCCAAAACGCAAAAGAATTAAAACTCTCTTTTAGTTTCCGTGTAAAAAGGTGAACAGTTTTGATTTTACACATGCTAAAGCAATGATTGACCTCCATACCCCAAGCCCAAAAGCCCTGAGGCCAAGTGATTATTGAATTAAACTACCAAAATAGTGGTAAATAGAGCTAAAATAAAATCTTTTATCTTTGCAAGTTGGTTATCTTAGCTGTTTTGTTACAGGAATGGAAAGCTGACTAACATAACAAGATCCACAGTATGGTAAGCAGGGGAACAGGAGGGTCTCAAGAAACATGCAAAGAAAGCTCGGCTAAGGAAGAAAGACTGGAGATGAGAAATGGAGAAAGAAACCCAAAAATTTGTTCAGAAAGTGTAATGTATATTTGAAGTCAGAATATAACTTGAGTTTTTTTTAAATGTGTGTTTGTTTTGTTTTAATACTATTGCTTCTTTTTGGTCAAGTGTATACTCTCTGCGTAAAGCCTATGCTTGCTGCCCTAATAGAGGAAATAGGAAGAAAACTTAGTCTTTGCTACTTTGCTAATCATATTTGGTGATCATTTTTTCCTACTTAGGAGAAAAGGAAGGGGAAAAGTAAAATTAATTGAAGTGATAACATATTACTATCCATAGGTGTAGACATAAGCAAAAAAAAAAAAAAAAAAAAAAAAAAAAAAAAACCCTGACATTTCTTAGAAAAAAAAGAAAATAACAGAAATAAGACAACAAATGTTCCTACTATCTATACTACACAAAAGTGAAGAGGATAGGGCGGAATGAAGGAGAAATGGAATGAGCTTCCTTGTCCTGAAAGCCATCCAGTGCCTAACAGCAAAACGTCCGTTGCTTCTTGGCGTCCTGTGCTTTGAGACTTCTGAAGTTGTGCAAGGAAAGGAAAAATTATCTGTGGTTACAGATACTCATCCTTGTCTGGGTGGTTCTTTGAGAGGACTGCATGTGATGCAAAGTCCCTCTCTGCCCACCACTTCCAGAGACAACCCAGAGGGGAAGCGGGTAGGGAACTCCAACAGGAGACGGGAATCAGAGCAGGTCAGCGTGTCTGAGTCATTTCTGGGTCAGAGAGCTTTGAAACGCAGTATCAGCTGGGGGTCCTTCACAGCCCTAGTGTTTGATTTAAGATTACCAGATGTTGTGTGTATGTTTATGGTATACGTGAATCATACATGTTCTAAGTACGTAAAACTGTGTTCACTTGAACTATATTTAAAGTAATTGTATGTGTCAAAAATTGAGTTTGGTATGAGCAGGCTTTTGAGTCGGAGTCCCCTTCCATTGTGAGGAAGTAAATGGTATAATATGAAGATACCAGCTTTTCCTCGCCTATGTACCGTTTGTTTCATCGTGCATGCAAGTCCTCGTAAACTTCCTTGGGAATGCGAGAAGCACTAGAATGCTTCTTTCTGTGCAAGAATGTTTTTGCTTTGTTCGGTGTGTTTTTTCTAAAAGTTTGTCACTGGGGGTCCACTATTTATTTGGTCCAGATAGGCAAATAAACCAACATGTAGGTAGGCAAATTACTCAAGATCCATCAAATTGCATGCATTTCTGGCTTACAATTTATCTGCATTCAAAATATTTTCTCACCCACTTGCTATACTACGGTTTGAGTGGTAAACTCCTAAACGTTTTAAAATTAGAGTGTTAGTATATGCTGAGTGTTTACATCTAAATATGATCTATATTCCCTAAATTAATTTACCTGCCACCAAAAAGGCAAAAGGGATTGAGATACTATGTAATGTGAAGGATAGGTTTTTTTACACTCAATCTTAGCCAAAAGGCTGAGAAGTGATGGGATAGATTTTTTTAAATATATAAGGTTTCATGGAAAAATGTGATGCAGACATTTAAATTTAAAAGATTATTATGCTACAAGACATGTTGCTATTAAGCTCTCTCAGAATACTTCCACTTGCTTTAAACATATTTTCCCCATCACTCTCACCACTGTCTGAAGCAGTTCTGGATGTTGTGTTTCATGAGTGTCTTCCATTGCTCACTCATAGCTGCCTAAATTCCTGAATCAATTCTGTTCACCTTCCACGGTCCTTTTAACTTCAGAGAAGAGTCAAAAGCTTCTTGGTGCCAGATCAAGTGAATAAGGTTGAAGAACCTTATTATTGATTACATTTATTAGAATGTTAAGTATTTTACAGCAGCAGCATTCACCTATTCGTCTTGCTTTTAATCCACCTTGTAAAGACATGAAGGACGGCTTTAGAAAATGTCCAGAGTTATGGAGCATAACCCGAAGTGAAAGGGAGTATTCTGAGTGGGGTTTATGACACTCTTTTTCTATACCAATTTTCATGTAAATATTCACTGTATACAGTTTGGATTGTCCTTCATAGGTTTACTGTACAACTGTATTTATGACTTTTGAAAATAATATCCACCCTAAATTTTTCAGTGTCACTTTTGCTTTAAGGTTTCCTAAGCATGAGAAGCCTGCTTTTGACCCCTGTTCCTCAGGGGTTGCCTCTTGCTATCCCACCATATCTTCATTAAGTGCCCCTGCACTTAAGATGACCTGCTGCACAGATCCCTTCTCTCGAGTACCTGGAGAAATAACTCATTTTGCTCTTTGTCAGTGCTTTTTATTTACAATTTACTGTTGTCAGAAACATTCCATATCTCTCTGCAACTTCTTTCCTTCAGAAGGTTAATGCTTATTCACTGACTACTCTATGCTCCAAATTGCTTATGTACTGAGGATATAACAGAACATAACAGAGCAAAAATCTCTTTTCCCTCAGATCTTACATCTTAGACTCATAAAGAGTGAACATGGTAAATAAGAAATTACAGCACATTAGAAAGGAATGTATTCTAAGGAGAAAATCATGAAAGACTAAAGGGAATTTGGAGTCTTCAGAGAGGGAGAAAAAACATGGTATGTGTGGTGACTTGGAGTGAGACTCACGAAGATGCACCTGAAGTCAGAGAATCAATTGAAGGTGGTGAGAAGGAAGTGGACCACATAGAAGACTTCAGGCCAGAGCAAAGCAGAGATACGCATTTTTATTTTGAGTGAGATGGAGTCAAAGGATTTTTCAAGAGTGATATAATCTGACTCATGTTACAACAGGATGCTGCTCTGCAGGGAAGAGATTGCAAAGGGAGAAGAGAGTGGCATCTCACTGGAAGGTTATTTAATGATTGAGGGAAAGATGAAGGTCCACTGAGCCAGAATAGTAGCAGCATTAGGTGGTAAAAAAAGGACAGGTTTACATATATTTTGAGCTTAGTTTCAATGGGATTTGACGAAAAATTTTATGTAAGGTAAAAAAGAAGGGGAATCAAGAATAAGACCATTGTTTTTGACACGAACAAACAAATCTTCTCATAATGCCCAGCATATCTCAAATCCCCTGACTATGAGAATAATATCTGCTTGCCTGCTAAAGTGCCAATAAATCTCATTGCCCCATGCTGCCTTTTTTATAGCATTCAAATCCTAATAGGGGCCATGTGGGTTTCTCCTCCCCACTAGACATGCAACCTGTGCATTTGGCTCTCACTTCCAGCCTCATCTCTACTCCGTTGGCCAAGAACAGTCAATACAACTGGCTGATACAGAGATATGATTTCAGTTAGGCCTTCACACTCTGCACCAATTTTTCAAATCAGCCTTGGTTGAATAGGTGCCCATTTTTATCACTGAGCACGAAATTAGGAAAAATAGAGAAAACAAAGAACAAGAATCAGAGGAAACATTTTTTTTTTACCCTCAAATTGGTAGCTCTTAAGTCTGACTAGATCCTACCGCTCAAAAGAAGTGGCCGTTTCTGTACATTCAAAGAATAGCGGTAGTATCCTTGCAACCTAGACTGCTTTGTGTCTACAAAGGCACACACCACAATACATAACCATAAATGCAGTATTTGGGAGACTAAAGCAGGAGGATGAGAAGCTCAAACTCAACCTGGGAACTTACTGACTTAGTGAGACTTTTTCTCAAAGTAAGAACATAAAGTCTTCTGATATCAGTGTGAAAGATTTAAGGTCTTGTGTTCAGTTCCTGATACTGTAAAAAATTTGTTGGGCATCCTCAACCCATTGCTTCTTCTAACATTCTTCTTTGCCCTTGGGCAAGCACTGACCATTTTCCAAGGTTGAGCAAAGTCAGTTACTTCGATCGAGAAGCCTCTTCCAAATGATGATAGTGATTTCGCCTTTTTGCTGACTTGTATTCAACTCTTTCCTCAAAGAGCTGCTTTGGTGCTCTCTCACACTAATTCATATGAAATGGTTTTCAATGTGTATATATGTGTCTGGCTTCCCCACATTTCAGTGTATTCTCTGTGAAGGCATGGACTCTGATTTCTCCTTAATGTTCAACATAAAGCCTAGGCAGTAAATATACATTGAACTGTTATTGTTTTTGTCTCACCAATCTCATTAGCTGGATTTGTTTTGTGTTTCAAGGTTGTGAAAGCAGAAAAGTCCTTTTGTAGAATTATCCGTGCCTTCCAAGTGGTCATCTCTCCCAGGGCCCAGGAAATTGGATATCAATCTAATTTGACGAGGCCATCAAATATTGGGGTTTACCTAGGAACAATCCCTCATGGCAGTTACTGCACTCAGTGGGAAGTTGATTTAATATGATTTAATCATCAGAAGATGGAATAAATAAGTATGAGAACAAGAAGTCACATTAGTGACTCAATCTCACACTTCATCTGGGAAACTTCTAACCACACTGTCCTATTCTGTAGCCAGTAGACACATACCACGCTGAAATATGACTCGTCCACCTTTCAAGGGCATGTTAGTCAGCTCTCAATTATTGTCCCAAAATACCTGAGAAATTCAAATTATTTTATAAAAAGTTTTATTTTCAGATTTTCAGTGGTTGCATTCCACAGTTGGCTGGCTCCATTGTTTGGGGGCCTGTGGTGAGGTGGAAGATCACGGCAGCTAACACACAGTGGAGCAAAGCTAATCATTTCCTGGAAGACAGGCAGCCGCGTGAGGAAGTGGGTGGATCTTCTTCAAAGGCATCTCATCCTAAAGGTTCCACTATCTCCTAGTAGTGCCACCAGCCAGAGATCAAACATTAGTACATGGGCTTTTCGGGATATTGAAGAACCAAACCATAACAAAGGGTAACACGTTGAATTTCCAATACTTCATATAAAAAAGTAAATATTTTAATTAATTAATATTTATAATTATGTACAGGCCCTGAATTTCTCATTCATATGTTTCCTTTGGACAGTGTGGCTGTATATCATTTGTAGACTGAATATTCACGTAACAAAGAGTCCACTGCTTTCAATAGAAAAGTGCACCCCCTCTTAGTCATAGTATTAAAAACTCCAAAATATTCAGAAGTTACATATTTCTTCCTTATTAGAAGACAAATCTGCTTTTTTAAAAGTCATTCCACAAATTCTTGTGATGCTTTTTTTCCCTTTACAGAGAGCCAGATAGTTTTAAAAATGAATGAATATTGTTTATTCAACATATGTCACCTATTAATTTTATTTGCACCAATGTAATAAACTTGCCAAGCATTTTATTTTTACTTTACTAGGTTCTTTAATCTAATAGAGCACTTTTGGGATTATTGTGACTGTTTTAGACTAGAAGATACGTTTCTCAGGAATTGATAAACCTTGGAGTTTCTAACAGATTTATTGTATTATGGGCAAGGCACTCCTACTTTTCTGCCCAAAATATTACCCTGTAGCCTGAAGTCTGCTTCTGCAAGCTTATTTTATTGGTCTCATATTCTCTTCTTTACTCTGTTGGAATCTTTGCGATACCCTTTTTTCTTAGGCAAAGGCTTAATAACAGCCCTTGCAAGCATTTCTTCTGCATGACAGATCCCCTTGATTATGGGGGATATAACCGAGGTCCTGCAGAACAAGGGAAAGATCTATTCAATTAATCAAAAGATCAGCATCCCGAATTCCACCACTACAGTTTCCATCATATTAACATGCTTTAAAGTCACTACTCATGGTTCCCAGAGTGAATATCGACTTTGTAGTTATTGTCTTCCAATTTTAAAGTGTTTTGCTAATATCATAAACTCTGTGAAACTGTGTGACTTTCGTATGTACTTTTTAGAGATGTAATTACTTGCTCAATTCTGGGTCTGACGGTCACAAGGCATTTTGTTGCATACCTGAAATATGCAAACTTCACAATGTTTCAGTTGCATCTATTTGGAAGTAGGACACAATGTCAGAAATATTTTTTCTCTGTAATTAATAGGATTTGTCCTGATCAGTCCTTTATATTCAGAACAATGTTAGGTCTTGCTTTATGCCAACAGGGAATTCTGATCTTTCCCAATAACTATGCAAGGATATAAGGACCCGACTTTAACCTCATATACCATACATTTGAATATTTTGAGAAAATACTGTATTTTTCATATTTAAGTTTTACTTATTTGAACAATATGGACCCATTACATATCCCTCATTGGTCTGCTGAGCATATTTTGGTTTATTATCTTTCAATGGCATTCTCACAGATCAAAACACAATTAATTGGAAAATTGAAAATGCACTTTCTGGTAAATATAACAATTACCATTATTTTGTCAGATTAGCCACCATATTAAAAATAAATACAGATTTATATTGTAGAGGTGTTTAAAAGTAGTAATGATAGCAAATATGGGGGTGTTTTTTCTGCAAAAACTTAAGCACTCGAAAAACAGAAGGCTAATTCAACAGACATTGTGGCCTAGGGTTGACCCTTGTTAAAAAACATGTCAATTTAGATTTTTAAAAATTTCCACCAAATCTAGTGTTTAAGAAATATTGTTTTCAGAGAAAGGGTGTTTTGACGAGACTTGAGATTTGTTTCACTTAGTAGCTCAGAGATGGTACCAAAATTATCGCCTCTCCTGGTTTTACAGACATAATATGACAAATATCAATCACCAGTGTGGTAATTCAGCAGCTAGAGGAAAGTAGTTGAGCAAAATATTTTATTGTAGCTCCCAGTGTAGGACATATTAGAGGATTTTGAGACCACTTCCACTGGTGTAACTCAATAAAAAGGATTGTAATCAGTTTATATTTTGCTCAAGCTAATAGAAAACTGAAGCAGAGAAGCTGTTTTTTAAAACTGTTATTGTATAGCCAGTGACTATGATAAGCTTTGAAAATCTGATGAATTTCGTATGTGTAATGAGAAGCTTCCGGTTGCAGAAAATGGCTAAAGATGTTAAACTGAAATCCTGAATACAAGAAGATAGAAGACAATGTAATAGCTCCTGAGAATGCATTGCCCCCTTAAGACAGTGTCTGATGGCTGATTCTAGTTACATAAATGCCACCAGAAATTCTTGTGATTTGACCGAAGAGAAATTGAAATCAAAGAAATATATATATCATTAACTGTGTAACACTAAAGCTATTTGAAGAAGCCAGTGCTGTCATGAAGATTATAACTGGAACGAGGCAGATAGTGTCACTGCTTCGAATTGGCTAGTAATTAGAGCAAATCAACAGGAAAATGCTAATCAGTGTGCAAGTGGGCTCAGCACCATTTGACAGTAATCACATACAACAGGAATGAGTATAGGCAGGGAAGAAATAAAGAGGAGGAAAGGCTGCCCAAAGTCGCTGTGTTGGGAAGAAGAAATCCAATTTTCTGTAGGAAACACAGGATCAGGTAGAAATGACTAAGCCAAATCTGTTACATGTTGATTATAGTAGCCGTGTGTATTTAAGAGATAGTGCTAGCAAATAGTAGTCAGACCTGTATCTAACTCATGTTCCTTTAAAAACCCATATAGTTCTTTTCTACAATCTATTGCATACATCAAAGTGAAAAGTTTCCTGAAATCTCCACACCATCTCTCCATGGAATATGAGTACAGAAGAAGAAAATCTTAATTTGCACTTGGTGGAGGAGGAAATGGAATCTAAGATGTTGAATTATTATTTATTAAATATATTTGTACCACAGATTGTCATTATTAGTCACTAGTGCATCTTCCTAATCCTACCCATATCAAAAAGCAGTTTATAGTCCTATGAAATTACTTCTTGTTACAATGACAGAGCTACAATTTTTCTGAACTCTGGTATTTCTATATTTACTATCAAGTAGATTATTATCTGAGAAAAATGCACAATTGAGATCATCAAACATTTTCTGATATCTCACTTGGAACTGGATCCAAGCTCCCAATGTATATGTTCTGCTATTTTGCATTACTTATTAATGCTTTTATTTCAATAATAGTTATTCTAAGCACTAAAAATTGAGTAAGCGCAAGCAGGATCTTTCTCTTGCCTTAACAGCTTTTTATTCTAGTGAGAGATATGTAAGCACGACATACACATGTATGATAAGAGTAACAAATGCTATGTAGAAAATGAAGCAAGGTGATGTTCACAGTGAGAGTACTGCATAGTATGGTGCTTCAGAAGGCTTTCTTGAGTAAAGACCAGAGACAAATGAGAAAACAGATGATGTGAGGATCACAGGCAAAGAATAAAGCAGGTGCTAGCTCCTGGGGAAAAAGCAAGCTTGGATTGGTCTATGAATGACAAAATTCTATTATGTGGGGCCAGGGATTTAGCTCAGTGGTTCGGTGGCCGGCCTTGCATAGGGCAAGGACCCAAGTTCAATCCCCGGTACCAAAAAAAATTTTTTTTTTCTATTATGGACTGGTTCTAGGAGCAAGGAAGAGAATACTGAAGGAATAATTCAAAAAAGCATGTAAGTGTCCAGGCATTGAGGTAGAGGAGTTCAACTATAGAAGTCATAAAAGAAAGAATATTAGGGCTTTGCCCAAAAAGCTTTCAACGTTATTGTTCCAGAGTAGCTTCTAGCATAAATATGTTTTCAAATACACCCAAATGATATTAATATAAATCCAGGTATTAGAACAATTGATGCATGATGTATAGGTCATTGCCTCCTAAATATAATGGTAAGGTACTAGTGGCTTTTGAGTGGGCAAGTAGAAATATCTAATCTTTCTGCTGGAATTTTTGAGAGTTTGGCAAAACTGCAAGTATTGAAAGGACAACCCTGGGAACAATCAAGGTAATACTGAAAATGGTTGAGTTTACTCAAGGTTTCACATGTTCTTTAAAATGCAGAATACAAGAACAAAAATTATATATAGGCTTTATGTTTTTGTGCCTGTAGAAAAAGTAGGTAGCACAAGTATGTTTCTAAAATGTTGGCTGAGAGTGGGATTTGTTTCAACTTTCTAAATTTAGAATTAAATGGAATTATCTCTTTACACAATGAAGATTATTGTTGTTGCTACAGACATTAAACTTTTCTTAGAATAGGAATGACAATTCAGACATTAATTTCTTTTCACTTATTCACATATTCATTCATTCAAATTGCCATGATTCAAATGCTATGAACACATACATGTACAAGACACAGTGGTGAGTCGGATGAGACATTTTCGTTTTCACATTCTGCATGAGAATGATCAGAATATATTGTGATATGAACTGACAACAAACCATGTATAAGGAAAAGACAAACATAGGTCATAAAGAAAAAAATAATCTTTTAAAATATTTAACATTTTTAATATATAAAAATTGTGTGTGTGTGTGTTGTGTGTATTGTGTTGCAGTTTCTTTTAAGTCCAAAGCCCAAAAGCTGTTGTAATAGCTAGAAGAACATCTCTTAGTTCTAGGGCCATCTGGGAAGACCACTCCCTTTTACTTGAGGAGAGTGAAACCTTTGCTATATCCAGACCTTCAATGAATCCAATGAGGGCTACCCATACTATGCAGGTCTGCTTTACTCAGTTTATCAATTTATTTTTCTCTCATTGAGTTTATTGGTACATTTTAGGTATACAGTACAGTTACATTCATTATTGGGATCTTGTACCTTTACATGACAGGTCTTGGTTCTCATTTTTACCCCTTATCCCTGCCTTCCCTTCACCCCCTCCTCCCTTCCTTATTTACAAATGCTTTATTTCCATTTTTTCATATTTTCATGTTTTTTTTCCTTCATTACCTTCCCCTACCCTTCCCATTTCCCCTACACTTTTATCCCTTATTTTCCTACTTCACATTGTCAATTATATCATTAGGATCTTACGTACCATTATAGTTTTTCAATTTAAAAGTTAAGCTCATGCAGAAACACCTTCACAGAAATATCTAGAATAATGTGTGAACACATATCCGAGGATTATGTACATTTTATCTAATTACCACATTAAAAACAACCACCACAAGATATAAGAACTTTAAACTTTGACCTACATATTTTCATTTTTTCTTTTCTTTCTTCTTTTCTCCCCCGTCCTTTCTCTCTGTATGCATACTTGGCAAATCCTCTACTACTGAGCTGTACTGTTAACCTTCTTCTTAATTTTTAATAAAAATCTTATACACTTGTTAAGATTGTTGCTAATTTAAAGTAGGACTAAAATATTTATCCATGGAAACAACAGAGGACTTTATTCTGAGTGTAGTGGTTTTCTTTACCATAAGGCAAATTTTGTTTGGCCTCAAGAAAGTTCAGATGGCTGGGGCAAGCTCCTTCCTCAGTTTGCTTTTCAAAGTATCAAGTCCAGATCCACCAACGCTGTATATTTTGACAGAATCAAGCATTCATATCTCCATTTCTCTCCCTGTTTCTCTCTCAAATAAATTGCCACAGCCAATGTCTCTGTATATTTTGAAAAGCCTAGTTAGGTGGCAAAATAACTTTGGCTCTGAACCACTGGCCTAGCAAGATGCCCAAACGCACAGTGGGCCGTAAAGCAGGAGAACATGGGACCTGTACAAGCTATTCTTCTACGCAGTCTGTTAAGCAGCCTATTTTCCTCTAGAGACACTGCTTGTCTTTGAATACTTACTCATCAGAAATACAAAATTGTATGAACAAAGAATAAGATAGAGCTTGTGCCCAGAGCCTGCACACTGAGATAGGGTGGAGTACAAAAAGCCCATGGGTAATACACTCTCAAACCCATACTGCTGACTATAATCTTCTATTTATGAATAACTGTCTTAGTTAATTTTTGTATTGCTGAGACAAAATAACCAAAGATTTGATTTAGTCCACAGTTTGTAGAGGCTTCAGTTCATAGTTGGCTGGCTCCAAGGCAGGGTGGTGTGGCAGAGGGGCATCACAGGGGAGAAGCAGTTAATGGCAGGCAGTGAAATAGCAAGCCAATAGCATCAACCAACGATTCTCTTTATGTCCCTTATACCCTAACCAGGCAACCCACCCTTGGGATAGTAACACTCACCCCCCAGGGAGGATTAATTCTGGCATTCCACCTAGAATCAATTCCAGCATGACATCCTTAATCCCAGCATCACACACTCTAGATCCAGCAATCTCCAAAAAGCTCCACCTATGATCACATGAGGCTTTGGGGTGACATCTAGACCAATAACCATCCACAGAGAAAATAAGACCAAAATACACTCCTTTCCAGTTTTCATTAAAGTTCCCAAATTTAGTGTCCTCGAGGGCCCCTGTTCTCCATTTCTTCTTCCTTTTTTCTCTGACGAGAGCCTTTTTAGTATTTATGGTGCATTACTTCTTCACTTGAGCATCTTGGGTCTGCTTTGGGTGTAATAGTAAATTGCACCATCTCAGCACTGGTAACTGCTTAGACTGAATAACAGATAACACATGCCGTAGAACTAATTACTATATCTTCATTATTGATGATGTTCTGATTTGAGTCAGACAGAAAAGCTCACAAGCATATGCTATGCTTGTCAGGAGAACAGAGTAATCCTTGTAATATTGAGGTTGACAGAAGTGTCTTCTAATGACAGAATCTCATGGTCAAGATAAAAAATTTTGATTAACCCAGTGCAATTAGAGCTTTTGTTTCCTGCATTTCTTCAAGATGAGAACAGAAAGCAACTCATTAACACAACATCTACAAGATCCTCATTATTGTTATTGTCATTAACTGCTGTTGGAAAGAAACTGGAGCAAAGAACATTGGTCACGACTTTGTAGTCATCAGAAATTTACTTGGGTATCTTAACTCCTCTGTCAGGGAATAGTATTTTAAATGAGTCTTTCTTCTTTGAGTTCACAACTTAGTTATCTGCAATATTGGCAGCTCTGATCTCCAAACTGCGCAGATACCTAACTGTGATTTTTTCTCCCAATGTGTATCTCCCCTGAGCTTTTAAAAACTTTTACAAAGGTGAATTTCATTTGATTCTTTTTTTTCTCGTGGTACTCAATGAGAATGAGTTTTGAGTACACTGTGCTTCTATTCACTGAACAAGATGCTTAAAATCATATATTGTAAGTGCTCTACAGTGATCAGTAATCTTCTCCTATCAAATCTGCTCATGTCGGGTTCAGCTGTCCCATTGTAATTCTCAGAGTTTAAAGTCATATTTTCCTTCTTACCTATACCGCTTTTTAGCTTTAAGCAATATCAATGGATTTAGGATCAATTAGGTATTTGTCAATTATTTTAATTGTTAATTATGATTTTAATTATCTTTTATCATTATATAATAAAATGTGCATTTTGTTTAGTCCTTATCTCAGTCTATAAGGGGTGTTATAACAAAATACCTCAGATGATAGTTTATGAAAACATTTATTTTTCATCAGTTTGGGGGTGTGGAGATCCAAAACAAAGGCCAACAATATTCAATATTTAGGTATCTGGAGAGAGCTTTTCCTTGCTCATAGATGGCTCTTTATTGTTGCTATGCAGTGGAAGGAATGAGCTAGCTTTCTAAGGTCTCTTTTTTGAAAGCACCAATCCCAAACCATCATACCTCCTTAATCACTTATGAATGGCCCCATATCTTATCATGCTGGGGATTAGGATTTCAACATATGTGTTTTTGGTGGACAAGAACATTCAAACAACACCATTTTAAATGCTTAACTATTCACAGTTTAGACTGCACTTGCAAAACAAATTTTCTTGTGTTCTTGATTTCTCTAACTTGCTCTTCTGGGCCACAGGGCTTAATCGTGGACTTGAGGAATGGCAGAACGTCACAGGTTCATAAAATATTGAAACTTGTATCTTCTATCTTTTATCAACATAGGAAAACACTCCCACGTGGAAAAAAAAAAGTCAAATATAATTGATTCTTCATTGTATCCATGATCTTTGAGGGCATTTTTGACTTTGCAGCCTGAGGCATCTGATCAATATTACTTGCTGTTCTTTTCAGTGTATGATGCTCAGTAAAAGCCATACAAATCATAGAAAGTGACACATTCCATAATACCCTAGGATTTATTTTTACTCTAAATATTTGAATTTTAAAGGTATATTTTGCCAAGACAGTGATTAAATTTATTTTAAATTATCCCATTCAATTTATGGAGGGTTTCATATTTTATGACACTATAACTCTACATCTTGTGAACTATTTACTTGTCTGACTTTAGAGTTTTAGAAACAAACCTGTCACCCACTTCTCCAAGGTTTTGGTTTACTATAGAGCATTCTTTCATGAAAAGATACTAGTATCTTTCTGAAATGTGGACATTCTCTAGTCTTTGGATTAAAGTTAACACAGATAAACATTAATCAGAGCTCTCCTACCCCCATAATAACATTACTATCTTCATCTAAAGTACCCCCAACATTCACTCAGGACACCTGACAGAAATATTTAGAGGAGTTTACTTCAAGTCAGAAACATACTGAGAAAGTCCAGCCTCCTGATTGTGAATCTAATACTTTTTCTATCTATTCTATAGCTTTTTACTTGCCTTTTCTTTTCTTTTGTTTGTTGTTGTTGTTTTTTTTTTTTTTCAGAGCTCAATTGTAAAGTCTGCCCTTCTTTGGCAAACTGGATTATAAAAACTGAATTTTATTTGAGCAACAGAGCTGAGATTGCACTCAGTACACAAATAATAGGCTTTCTATGGGAAGGTGCAAATGCTGTCTCTTCATTCGATCGTGTTGATCAGCTTCCCCTCTCTTCCTCTTCCCTCCTCTCTACTTCTCTTCCTCCTGCCATGATTTTATCCAATTTTCAGCTCATCCAGGGCAATACACAAAATTCCTATGGCCTACAAAATTTGCAAAATGAAAATGGAGGGCTTTTGTTTTAAAATGATTGCGATTCTAAGAGGGACGGTTGGAAATTAAACCAAGCAAAGACCCTTCTGAGAATGGAGCCCTATCCCATCTTCACAAGTCATAAACCCCTAAGGCTCCTATGGATTCTATCACATTTTCTTTGGAAATTTGTTTTTCCTTTTTTCCATTTCTGCCCTTTCTCTTCTCCCTCTTCCTCACTCTGGACTCAACTCTTGATGCCTTTCTCCTCTTAATCTATTTCTGTCCCTCTTCCTTATGCTATTTCAGAGAGTGATTAAAAAGATGTATGCTTTATATCAAGTTAAAGTGCTTTGTAATCTAAAAGCCAAATAAATAGTAGTGGTTAATATCACTATTTTCCTTTGGATTTCTTCTTCATTGGTTTTGTATTTTTTTTCCTCACCTCATCAATTTACTGTTTCCTTGGAGACTCTCAATTTTATTATTGGCCTTTTAATTTATTTTCTCCCTTTAACTTTCTTTTCCAAAGGCTTCTTATCCCTGGGGAAATACAGTATGTAAATAAGAATGGAAATGAAGACTGAGTGACAGAATTGGCAATGTAGTCTTTTCTTCACTTCCCTTGACAACTGCTATATCTAGCAATGCCTAGGTATGTAAATAGACCATACACATCATAAAAAATAAACATTTTAAATGTCAACAAAATCAATATAAGTACAAAGTGGGCTCTCTTCTGAAAAATAAATGAAATCCTGGTGGAATTGATCCTTATTATTTTCCTTATAGAGCTCCTAAAAGTACAGTATCATTTCTTTCCTGATAACTGCCTGCTTTGCACATAAAACCCAATCATTCTTTGCAGTGAAGTTTAAATTTGGTTTTATTAAACTATATTTTTCTGACTCAGCTCCAAGATCATTTTTCCATGACTATATGAAGTCCTTGGAAGGAAAGAAAAGAACATATGTATGTCTGGTGTTCATGTTTGTTTGTGGTCATATGCAATAAGAACAGAATTGTCAGAAAGGAATCCATATTCAAACACATTTTAAAAATTAAATGTACCCATGGCCATAAAATTTTTGAACACACAATTTTCTATGACATAACTGGCAAATAACATGTCTTGCATTGTTCATTTTATTGACATTCCTTCCATAGGTGTTCAACTTTTGGGCTTGCTTGGGCCTTACTAAATGAGGAATTCTCCTGAGGCACATATAAATTATATAATATAGTTAGTTAATGTATATAACTAGAAATACTTTATACACACACACACACATACACACACATATATATACATACATACATATACATATATATACATATATACATATATATACATATATATATGTATATATATGTATATATATATTTAAACTATAGCATTGAAGAAAAGAGGGCCAGCAGCCTATCAGCCATGGGTTGGCCACACCTACCAGTCAACACACTAGCTGAAAGAGAAGAGTACAATTTTTGTATTCACTGGCCACTTCAAGAGTCCAAGAGAGTTTAAGAACCAAATGAGCAGCTTTATATTCTAATATTTAGACCTTTAAAGATTTGGAACTTCAATGATTCATGGTCAGAGACCTAGGGAGTTTCTGCCAGAAAGAAGCGCATCATTTGAGCTCCAATAAGATACTCAGATTAATTCTGAACTTTCATGGGACCTACTCAGGCACCAGGAAAGAAAAGTTATAAGATGTCCTGTCTAAGGAAACATCTGTAATATCTATACTGATCCTGCTTTTAGTCTTTTTTTCAATGTTGGAAAACATACATATATTAAAGTGTGAACATTGAGTTTGGACACTCATATACAAACAACATTCAACTTTGGTTGTAGAGTGACCCCCTACAGGAAAAGAACCTTCACTAGTTGTTAGCCATTTCTCTATTATCATGGATTGCTGCTTCTATTTTAAACTAGGAGTGGCAAAATATAGAATGTATATTTTTTTGGTCTGCCCACTAAAAATGTATATATTTTTTCTATGCCCACCATTTGATTATATACTTATATATGGTGATAACAGAATATTACTTTGGATATTTAGGGGTATTATATTTGATAATATCGTAGTAGTATTTTGGGTCTTTTTGGGTTTTTTTAAGCTTTCAGACTAATTTTGAAATTTGCAGGCTTGCAATAGAACCTCCAACATGGTGGCAAATTGTTCCTGGAGCTATTATGGAGCAAATTGTTTATTTAAAAAAAAACTTGCATGTGATAGCAATGGCCTTAAAGTATCTTTGGTCTAGGAAGAGGAGAATACCCATTACAGGACTAGCAATCTCCAAAATGCAAATTGCCATTTGAATTCTGCATGATTTCTTTTTGTCATGCTAGTGTCCTTGGGACACTTGTCTTAGCCTGGAAGTTTTGAGGTTGTAGTCTTGGACTAGTGTTACTTATACATTTTTGTTTGAAAGAGGTGGAAGACGTGGAGCTGAGATGGTTTCAAATTCAGATTTCTTAGACTTGCTTGACTAGATCTTGGCTAAAATTTTGCTGAATTACCTAATGCGATTATTGGTGACTTTTTTTTTTTCAGCTCTACTTGAGTTTATTGATACATTTTAGGGACTTCTTACAAATGGGAATCCTACTTGAAGATTATTTAGACTGTGGAGATGCTATCAAAAAAAGGACTGATCATTTTAAAAGCTGCATGGAGTTAGGAGGAGATAGATAGCCCACCAGCACAGACTGACCTCTTATTTTTTTTAGCTTGTCTGGGCAGGTATTTGAAGACAAGAAAGTTTAAAAAAAATGCATGGCACTAGTTTGATTCTTTTACAAATGGTGAGGCTCTTGAGCATTCATGGCTGTTTCGAAGTTTTCTAAGAAGGTAAGCCCATAGCTACATCCATTGAGAAGTATGGGATTGAGGAAAAGGTTGGTATTTCAAACCATTGCTGTTTTCTTGTTGCAAGCATGTGTAAGCTTCCCTTGGGATGTGTACCGCCTTGGCTCATGCCATGGACTGCTCACTCTCTGTGGGCCTCCATGTGTTGTAGCTTTGTTAATTTTCCCTGGTCACGGTCTTTGGGTTGGCAGGAAGATTGTAGTACCGGAGAAGGAATTCTTCTCCAAGTTCTTTGGGAATATTCATCATTATATACACATTTTTGTCCTTTTGATTTTTTTATGACACTTCTACAGGATTTTAAATTAATGATTAATAGTTGAATGTTTCATCTTTCTTTCTTTATTTCACCTTTAAGTTTTTATTTCATTTAATACATTTCATTCTTTTATGTATCATCATCATCTTCTAGCCCTTGACTGGAGGGGGATGACAGTTGAACACTACGAAATGACCCACATCCACTCCTTGGACACAGCAGATGCTTTAGTTTGAGTTGCTCAGTTTTTATAGTTTTGCATTCCTGGCCTATGTGCCAAAGGACCATCACATCCTGCAGCACAGTATTTTCCGGTACAACTACAAAATCTGACCCTGGAAAAAGTAGATCCCTCCAGTAGCTTTCAAAATCATCCAAATTAGCTTCTCTGTAAGGACAGTCTCTGCTCAAGTCATTTTTCATGGTGAAAACAGTGGTCAGGATGGCTAACATTTCTATCTGACTGGTCGAAGTGGTTCATATTGTGAGACTCCACATTGTCAAGAGATGCACCCTCAGACAGATCCGCAACAAGCATTAAGTCCATCATTCTTGAGGTCACATAATTCAAGATTATTCAGACATCTATGCTCTTCATTTCAGTGAACTTATACCTACCGAAGAGTAAATATTTTCAATGGGTTCCAAGCCTTCTTCCTTCTATGTATACATTCCATCAGAGCTATCTCATGGAGAGCTTTCAAATAAGGAGCTAGCCCTGTAATCCATATCTGGTTAAATTAAGTTACGATGCTCCAGAAGTATGTTTTGCAAATTCACTTCTGTCAGACACAAATATCTATCCATTCATCCATTTTATTAAAGTCCTTTTCAGTTTCCTTGGAGAAATTAAATATATCGTTTGATAGTACAATTGCATGCTTTCCTTCTTTGAGAGAAATTTCTTCTGGAGTTCTTCTAGTTCTGTTGGAGTCATCTATATGAATGAAATCATCACAAAAGTCTTCACTGAAATCATTCTTACCAGAAAATGATCATCTACCCATCACTCAGTTATCTCATTTTAGCATCATGCCTCTTGGGCTTATCATTTCTTTTTTTATAATTTACACTTTCAATTAGTTCTTGGTCTTTATTTGTAGTGCTGTCCTTAGCCAAATATTCAGTCTCTCATCTATGCACATGTCTGCAGTGTTTTTATTACTGTCAACTGTAATAGCCCAGGAAATTTAGGTCAGCTGGTTTTCAGTAGAGAGGGATGAATCAACCTATAACCAAAAGAGGAATTTACACGCAGGCCATTTGGTAAAGACAAGTTCTTTCCACTAGCAGTATAAGGTCTATTAAATACATAAGGCCTATTAAATCTATACCCAAAATGTTCATTCCCACTGAGTATTTATTACTGCTGGGAATTTCTTCTTAGCATACTTGACTGAAGAGGCACTTGAATGAGTAGCTGTTGGTTCTGATAAAGCTTTGTGAGCACTGCTGAAGGAATGTGACCTCATTATAAGTGAAGGAGGAAGGAATGAATCTCAATGGAATGTGAAAAACTGTGTGCATCATTTTCTAACAAGTAATAGATTTAGTGTTGTCTGGGGACTGTGCTAGGCTTTCCTCAGTATTGCTTCTGGGGACAGGAGCTTATTCTAGACTTTTGCATGCTACCATTTGATTGGTTGCCATAAAATCCATTCAACCATGATTTTAGAACACTGATGAAAGAAAAGGAAGTTCTTCCCAATAATGCACCTTTGGTGAATTTACCCTGATTAGATGGCCCAGAAAATGACTTGTGGTTTAATTCCTCTGTAGATGACATGAATACAGTGGATGACTTTGCTAACTTTGATGTAAATAAAGAAACACTTTCAAATCCTCCATTTATCCCATTTTTATTCAATTCCAATTGGAGCATGTTTTTTCAGGTTCAATTAATTTATCATGTGAATTTTGAGCATTATTAGGCTTTTCAGCACTTTGTACATTACTGTGGTATTTCTTTTCATTTCTCTATTTCAATGAATGGGACAGGTTTCACTGCCTGCCTTGCAAGCACAAGGTCCGGAGTTCAACCCCTGGTACTAAATAAATAAATAAGTAGGACAATGAACAATCAGAGCCATTGCTTTAGACATAATTGTTCACAGTTACTACTCTTGGCCATTCCTGATAATATTGGCATTAACTGCAGGGCTCTTACAGATTTTGCTCCACGTTTGGGGAATTTGGAACCCCCAAAAATGTCTTGATTTTTTTTTTCTTCCACAAGCTATAAGATATACCTGTTCCTAAAAGGTATTCAAATTGTATGTGTGCAGGTCACGCTGCCTCCTCATCTGTGACCTGGCTACAGGAAGCCCAGGGACCTAGATCTGAGACGGAAGGTTAGGTGAAGTCTGTGAGCTGGAATCCTGAGATCCAGCAGCAGCCAGCACTGTGCCCACAGCCTAAGAAAGCAAGGGACTCCACAGTGGATGAGTTCTCCCATATTAATATAATTATATATGCATCAAACTGCGAATGGAGTTTCAGGTGTTGTGACAAATTGTCAGGGGTATTATTATACCTATCTTTTGTCTAGTTTTTAAATTTACTGTTTATTTCTTTAGTACTTATTTTCAATATATATTTTGTAAAGTAAATGATGATAGATTATTCTTATATTTTTAGCATGGATAGATAGGATAGACATCCATCAATAGTTTTCCTAAGTGATAATACATTGTCAGTGTGTGAGTGTCTTAGCTACTATTACCCATAGATTATAGTTGATGTTATTAATCTTTCTTTTCAAAGATTCTAAATGACATTTCACAATGGCTTTAATTTGCATTAATTTGTAATACACAATAATGTTGGTTTCCTTTCATATGGTGATTTATCATTTGAGTTTCCTCTTTCGTGAAGTGTCTAGGCATTTTACTCATTGTTTTAAAAATCTGGTGTGTTACGTTACTTGTATTATGCATTTTTAAAAGTTCTCTGTGTTTTCTCAAAATGAATCATACTCATCTTGTAAATATTGTACCTGTATGTGTTAGTATTCCACTAATAATAACACCATTTAATAATAATGATAGAACCAGAGGTTTTATTATTTTACCTCTGACATTTAAGCCCATGCTTAATCTCCAGCTAAGTTTTATATAAAGTATGGGGGGTCACATAGTTGCTGTTTTGCATACACACACACATACACACACACACACACACACACACACATTGATACTCCATAGTTTCAACACTGTTGACAGATAGGTCTTGTTATTGCTGTTATTATTGGTGTTGTTATTGATACTGTTACTTAATAGGATGATATCTGAAGTGAGCTCAGCCTGAATCTTCTATGTTCAGCTCTACAGGGATGTAGTAGCTTTCTCCAGCTAACAGGTGAAGAAATACTGAAGCCTAGGATATACTGTGTTTTTAACGCCCTCTTATTTTGTCCAGTGGAAATATTTTTTCTATTTCTCTCTAATTTTCCAATGGCAAAAGGATGTATTAAATAAAAAATTATATCCAAGTAAAATATGTAAGTAGAGATGTCAATACTAGTTATTTCTTATAGTCTAGTATGTAGAATGTTTTTATCCACACAAGAAAAATTTATTCCTGGAATAAAAGTATTGCAAAACTGTCTTAAACAAAGAATCTCTTTATATTCTTTATCTTGAAATGTTGAAATGTGGCTTAACAAAATAACTGGATCTCTATTGACTTAGCTGGCACATTAGTCCATATTTCTAGTGTGATGGTTACAAAGAAAATTACTGAAAGATTTGGTTTGTCTGATTTCTATGTCTTTGAATTTCCTGTCCTTGTTGGCTGTTATCTAAAAATGACAGTGGCATTTTTTAAAATAACACAACCTGGACCATTATTATACATGAGAAAAAGGGTCTATGAACAATGTAGAAACAAAAGAAGTATATCTGAAGGGAAAAAGAATGTAGGGGTAAAAAGGAGAGTCATGTGTTGCAAACTCACTAAAATATACCCATACCAATATAAGATCCTTTCTTGAATCTACATCACACTCAAAAGCTTTTTACTTGATTGCTTTTATGATAGTGTTCAGGGATTTTTGTCCCTGCCAAATCATCAGTGTGTCATCTATTATGTTGCAAGACACTAACAATCATTGGCACTTGGCTCAGAATAATTTTATCATTTCTTTCATTGTTACACTATTAGATCAAGGACATTGTGCAAGATGGGTCTCAAGAAATACATTAGAAAAAGAGAGTCTCAGGCTTCAAGGAAGAGAATGCTACTGGAGATGGGACTATATTTTGAGATCCATAATGGGAAAAGTAAGGATAGTGAGAGCTAAGAAAATATTGCTGAAGTATTTTTCCAGGAAACACCATTTTCTCATTAAAGACTATAACATTCAGAAAAAAAAAAGAAATGTCCAGTCTTTTGTTGCTTCTTCAATACAACATTTTTGCTTTTACCAAAAATTTAATTGGCACAGTGACAGAATAAACCAAATACTTACAAGACTTTTTATATTAAAATTATAAAACATTGATGAGAGTAATTTATATTGAAAAGAACAATTTGAGGCCGGGTGTGGTGGCTCACGCCTGTACTCCCAGCACTCAGAAGGCTGAAGCAGGAGAATCACTATGAGTTTGAGACCTGCCTGGACTACATAGTGAGTGCCAGGTCAGTCTCAACTACATAGTGAGAACCTGTCTCAAAGAACTCCCCCCCAAAAAAAGATGAATACTCTATATTCATAAATTGGAAGAATTAATATTCAAATGGTCTGACCATCCAAAGCAATCTATATATTAAGTCTGACAATTATCAAAAAGTGTCATCTTCAATATAAAAACAAATAAATATGGAACCATGAAAGACTAAGTACTTAATACTTGATCAAAGAAAATAAGGCTAGAGGCATTGCACTTCCTAATTCGTGTTTCTGTGGGTGTTTGCATGTGTTTGTATGTGTTTGAGTGTGGGTGTACCAGGGATCGAACTCGGGACCTTGCATTTGCCAAGCAGGTGGCAGCACCAAGCACTTCCTAATTTAAAAGTATAATATTAATTTTAGTAATTAATTGTGTGATACTCAAAATCAAAAGATATGTAGATTAATGGAAAAAATAGAGAGCTCAGAAAAAAATACATATATATTCAACTAATCTTTGACAAGGGCACCAATAATATGAAATAAGGAAAGGTTAGCATCTTCAATAAATAGTGGAAGGAAAACCCAACATCCACATGCCACTATACAAAAATTTAACCTTATTTTACATCATTCTCAAAATGTATCTCAAAACGTGTCAAAGATGATTGTGAACATGAGGATGCACCGGGCTGCTCCATTCCTCTGCCCTTTTTCAGAGCCGGATTCCCCAGCCTGTCTCTGTGCAGGCACATAATGGCGTGGCCACTGGCCCAAACAGCTCCAGCCGGGATAGACCATAAGCTCCACTTAACTCCTCCTCAAAAAAGCCCAGGCCTTGAGCTCTCTTCGTCCCTCCTTTTCCACCACCTGAGCTTCTCAAGCCTCAGCCAAGAGTCCAGTGAGTGAAAGGCCAGCCTGCTCAGCTTTTGAGCCGGCACTGCTGCTGCAGCGGCCTGGCAAAATTCCGTTGCAAAAGCACCCTATGACAGGTGCTGAGAGCCCTCTCCTGAATAGCTGAGGATAGCAGAAGCTTGGACCAGCCTTCCAGGATAAGACCAGGGCACTGACGTTTGCTCCGGAGAAGATCAATTATATGGACATCATCATAATAAAGAGTTCCCAGAGCTATCTGGTCAGCATTAGAAAGACAGAAAAAAATGAACAAGGAAATATAAAAACTTCAAGATTAAAGAGGAAAAGTTTTTTGGCATTGATTATGGCAATTTTTTTTTCACCAAAAGTGTAGTCCAAGGCTGGGGATTTAGCTCTGTGGTTCTGGCGCCTTCTTCGCTAGCAAAAGGACCAGAGTTCAATCCATGGTACCCCCCCTCCAAAAAAAGTAGTCAAAAGCAGAAATGTGACAAAGTTCATCCATCTAAAGTTTCTGAATAAGAAGGAAAACATCAACAAAATGAAAATCAAACTATGAAATGGAAAAATGTTTGCAAATACCATATGTACTAAATATTATGTAATTGTGATTATTTAATAAGTAATATCACATAATTATGTAATAATTATATTATACAATAAGTATCTAAAATAATAAGTATCTAAATTTTTAAAAACTCATGATTGAATATCAAATAATCATGTAACCAAATTAAAAAACAGGCAAAGGACCAAAATAGACAATTCTCAAAATTAAAAATTCAAATAGCCAGTAAGTGTATGAAAATGTGTTTCATGTCTCCAATCATAAAATGCAAATCAAAATTGCAATATGGTATTACCACACAACTCCTGAGTTTTATATTATCAAAGACATGATAGACAAAATTTGTTGTCAAGTAAACGCAGAAAAGAGAACCTTCGTATACTTTCAGTGGGAATGCAGATGTACAGAGTCATGGCAGAAAACATTATAAACATTCTTCAACAAATTAAAAATTAGAGGGCCAGGGATTTAGCTCAGTGGTTCTGCCACATGCCTCCCAAGCACAAGGACCCGAGTTCAATCCCTGGTACAGAAAAAAAAATTAAGAATTAGACATCCATATGATTCAATAATCTTACTTCTGATTATATATGCAAAACAAAAGAAACCAAGATCCTAAAGAAGTACCTTCACTCCATGTTTACTGAAGTATTATTCCTAATGGCTAAATTATAGATACAAACTAAGGCTTTTTGGTGAATGAATATAAAATATTTATATGCACATAATTCATATAGGTTTAAACACAATGGAATATTATTCAGTATTGTAAAGGAAAATCCTACTATCTTCAACAACATAGATGAATACATCGGCGAGCTGTGCTGTTGGTCAGCCCAAACCCAACACCCACAATTTAAAAGATAAATGAAGAAGGGCTGGGGATTTAGCTCAGTGGTTCAGTGGCCTGCCTTGCAAGTGCAAGGACCCAAGTTCAATCCCCACTACAAAAAAAAAAATAATAATAATAAAAGATAAATGGTGTAAGAGACTGAGTTCATGGTTGTCTGGCTCCAAGTCAGGAACATCTCCACTGCACCATTAGCTTCAGTCCCCAAATTTAAGCTGCCTCTTCTCAGGGGAACAGTGCCTGGCATTCTTAGCCTTCCTTTCAAATCTAGGTGGAAGTCTCTTTGACCCCAAAATCATTTACATTTTGCAATCCTGAATAAGTAGCATCGTATTAACAATATCAATGTGTATCACCTGGTACAGCATTAGCCAAGGTCCCTTGCGTCATAGCCTTTGAATGCTTGGATGGCTAAAAGCAGTGAAATGAGTCCTACAGAACCAAATTACTAGATGACCCTTCAGAAGTGGGGGACCCAGGAGTTTTATACTTTGTACTCATATTTGTAATGGGGTTCTTGCTGGTTCCTGAGATGTCAAGTTATATTTTGTATCTTTATACAAAGTTTTTTTGTTTGGTTTTTTGAGACAGGGTTTCACTGTATAGTTGAGACTGACCTGGAACTCACTATGTAGTACAGGCAGGTCTCGAACTCACAGCGATCCTCCTGCCTCAGCCTCCCCAGTGCTGGGATTATAGGTGTGTGCCACCACGCCTGGCTGAAAAGTAGATTTTTATATACCAGCAATATTTTTTAAATGATGAATTTCATTTGAGAGGGCGGAAATAAATCCTCCAACTGTTTCATGCCAAATAGTCACGCCTATGTTTGCTTACCAAAAATAGGCACCTATTCTCTCATTTGGCTTTTGTTTATAATATTTTATTTACAAACACATTCATGAAAAAATATCTATATTTTACTATCCAGATATGTTTTCTTCCTGTCCTGCTGTTGCAGTAAGATAATTATGGTATTTCACATAGAAAGATATGGGTAGCAAGACTTCCACTGACTGCATAGCTTGCTGAAGATCGAGGTGTGGTAATCTGTGGAGGAAAGCCCTATAGTAGCTGGAACACACCATTGCTTTAAGATGCTACAAATCCAACATTAGCTCTGCCCTCCCCTCCACGCCTCTGTGGTTGCTCTCCAGAACTAGAAGGGGATAATCAATAGCAGACTTCTGAGGAAGTGAAAATATGCTTTAGCTTGTTTCACTTGTGCAGACTTTCAGAATAAGATGCCACTGTCACTGATGAGTTTCTTTTAAAGGACTGTTTTCTCCAGCGGTATTTTATAAATGGTTGTTGCATTAAAAAGTAAATGACAGTCCCCTGAAGAACACACTCCACCATGCCTTTAGTGTCTTTCCTCACACATCTGTGAAGATGAATGGACCCTAAAGAGCTTGCTGCAAACTAAGTGAGTCACATTTGTCTCCCAGAAATGTTTTATATGGTGCAAAATGTGACAAAGGCCATTACAGAGATTATATTTCCCAGCAATGAATCTGCTGTCCGTCTTCTGCTATTCTAAACATTCAGAAAATTCCTACAGAGTTACTTATGGCCCAGAAAGCAAAAAGCCACTGACTATTCCTTGAGGATAGGGCAATGCCAGTTAGTTTCTTGAATTTAAATTGGGTGTTGAAAAATAAATAAAAATAAATGGTCAAAACACTACTCAAAGTTTTCCAGAGTTTATATTGATAACCAGCTATGCGTTACTTACTATAAGTTAAAGTAACATTTGAAATTCTGAAAAATATAGATTTTTCTTTTTCCTCTAAAACAGGGTCCATCTTTACATTGTATCTGTTTATATATGTTATAATGCTCATGTTAAATCAACTAAAATCCTTCCACTCTTTCTTATAAATTTCTAAATTGAGAACATGTTCTTAGAATTGAGAGGATTATAAACTGAGATGACACAAATCCAGCCAATGGATATGTAGTCCAGTAGGTTATTTGATGACCATTTGTGCATATTAGCAGTAGATACACTCATAGAATGAAATAATTATCATGTGTCCAGGAAGTGGTGGTCTTGATACAGAGAATTTTTTAAATAATCTAAAAGCCTACAGCACGTTAGGAAAATGGAAAATGGCTTCTGCTGCCTCTAACAGCAATCTGCTTTGTTTAGTTCAAAATTAGCAGACGTTGACCGTGAAGTGGGACATTTGACCTCATCCCTATCCTTGAACACCCACTTCTTGTACACTAGAGTAGAGAGCTACAGGAAACCTTAGGTAAACTCTCTAGCTACAAGGAATTGTTATGTCAGGGTTAGAGTTAACTGTCTTGTTACTGTAATTGGTACATGGGTGATGTGAACTGAGGAAATGAAATGTAACCACCTGAATGAGATCATAGCGGCAAAAGCTATAAAAGAAGAAGCTGCAACCCAGTAGAGGGTCGATCACTGGTACTGCAAACTCTGAGTTTGCTTTCTCATGTTGTTTCTGGCTTTCATGCTGTGTTTGTGTTCCCAAACTCCTCAATTGCAAGGTACTTTCTGGATAGGTCTTTTACAGTTTTTAATTGTTTCCATGATTTTATCTTTTGCATCTTCTAGTAACAACACGGTGTACAATATCCTTTATACACAAATATCTTCTTCTCAAATCTTAGGTTTTTTTACTTTCAAGTTAGTTTGGTCTTAAATTCCTGTATTCCTAGAATAGAGCTCTATGCTATTTAGTAGTGACAAATGCTAAGTAGAATGATAGTCAAACGCACCCAAAAGTAACAAAACAACAAAAGCCACATTTTCTTAACTCTGAGCTAATTCTCTTGAAACAAATTGTCTGCACATCAGAATCACTTTAAAACTAATTGCAACTATGGCACCATCCAGCATTCGTGCTTCCATTATGTTTTTTTTTTTTCAATAAATGACTCAGTCCTAGCTCTTCATCCTGCCTTTCACTACTTATGAGAGAGAAGACAGGATGCCTGGTGGGGAACCTGATTTAACCCTTCCACTTTACAGTCATGTGAAATAAAAAAAAAGTAGTAAATAATTCCACTTTCTGTCACCAAGATGGCTAACATTCTCTAGGAATGTTCTTATAGTTAAAGAACTTGGGATATTGTCATGAGCAAAGGGAAACAAAATAGCTGAGGCTGAATATAATATAGATTTGATCTTGAGTTCTAATGAAGCCTATAGCTGCTATACATTCCTCTCTTACTGAAAAATTCAGCTTATTGATTTCATCTGAGCTCCTAGTTACTTACTGCCATGCTGTGCAGCAGCTCCTTAAAAATAATGAATAAGACTTTTTTAATGTGTCTACATTCATAAAATGTGTGTATTCATACGGTTGTGTAATATCAACATCATGTATAAATATACTTATTCATCTTCATTTTACAGTACAAGTCTTACAAATTGTAAAGGAAGGAAGTATTAATCAAACCTGGATATGAGAAAGAGCTAAAATTCTACTTTTTAACAATTAGATCAAGATCAAAGACCAGTTGACTGAATTGACTTAGAGCACCAAGGAACCTAGAAATAATGTCAAGATCTCAAGCTAACAGAGATAAGTTCATAAATCAAGGTCTTGAACATGCAAGGTTATTGTTAGAAAGAAGAATGAAAGGATCATGAAGAAAGCAAAGTAAAGATATACAAATCAGTTTGTAGCCAGAAGACCTGAAAATTGAAAATTCCTAATAGAGCCATTCGTTTTCTTCTATTATTTTCTACTTTACATGTCAATCCAGTTTTAAACAATCTGTAATATTCCCTACACAGTAGAGGAAAATAAGGCACAATTCTTCATGCATCATTTTCTTGCTATATTTAAAACACAAATGTATATTTATAATTATTTATACAACAGTAAAATATCTATCTATATTATGTAATTAAATGTGTATGGTATGTATCTATATTTTCATTATTACTGAAATTGTTGAATTGTGGAATTTTGATTCTTCTATAATGACCCCCCCCCTCCAAATACACATAGGAACCCCTGGAAATATTTGCTGACTATAACAAACTGTGCAATTTGCAACTTAACTATAAATTATCATCTATACCTAAAACCCTGCAATATCAGAATTTCCCTTCAGGAGACAAAAACTAGGAGTCCCTTCTTTCTGTAGTTTCATAAGGAAAAGTTATCTATGCTACATATTTCTCAAAGAAAGAAGATAATTTCATGGTTTTACTGAAACAATGCAAGGTGACAAAGTAGAGATTCAATCATTCGAGAATCAGGGCATGAACCTAGAGACTAAAATTCAGACATAGATGCTTTTTATTTGTAAGAAATAGAAAATTCATTATAATAATTGTCATTTTTATTTTAGAAAGGGCGCTCTGTATGACGCATTGTATTAAGGAATCCTTAATTTTCAGTCTCACAGCAGTGACAGGTAGGTACAGGATCATCTTCATTTTACTCATGTCCGTTACAAGGCGCAATTACAGGATGGACAAAGTCTGCTCAATAAATGAGTAGATGAAAAAATTCACTGAATTATTGTCCCTGTCAGAAACATTAGTCAGTGATACAGTTTGGAAGCACTGAAATCTAGAGTTCGAAATAGTAGTGAAAGCAGAAATAGCAATGACCCAATTCAATATTATCACTCAATGTCATTGTTCAAACTAGAAACAAATCAACCCCTAGGACCTGTGCTAGGCTTCAGCCTATATGGGCACAGGGAAGGGAACTTCAAGAAAAATACAATTAAGGCCCTTGCATTCATACGCAATCAGTTCCATAAGAATTAGTGACCAATGCTTTGATTCTAGAATTCTGTTGTCTCCAATTTGGAATTCTTTGGACATACGACTGAGTCCTGGATATCTACTCGGAGAGCACTATAACAGAATCTCAGGAGATTGAGCCATACTTGATCAGCTAGAATTTAGGTGGCTAAGATATTTAAACCCAGCTTTGTGCATAAGGGTCAAAGGCAAGTAATGTTGAAGTTTTCCTTCATATTGGCTCCTATGCTTGGAGAATAGTACTCTGTTGGATTTAAAAATATATAAGTGGAAAAATTAATTAATTGAATGTTCTTATCAGTCTTGACTTCCTAAGTTAACATTCACAATTTTTGATTCTCAATATTAAAAGTACACAGTGGTTTCCATTCTTTTAATCCTTCTGATCTAGGTCTCCCCCAGCCAGGCTGCAAGGCATACTCCAGGACCTAGTGTTCATAGTTCCCTAACTCCACCCCCCTACTCAGTATCCCAAAGGCATCTGTGGAAGCTGCACTACCATGTGTCAGACTGATTGGGGTGGGAATTGCCTGGGAGAATGATGGGCACACTTTGGGGTGTGTGGGCAGCTTATGCAGGTATGACCTTAGGCACTGTGTGCGATCCCTGGCTTCTTCCTCTTTGGCACTGTTTCCCTGCTCTGTTTTCCAGCCACCATGATCTAAGCAGCTTTGTTCCTCATGCTCTTTTGCCAAGATGTTTCTACCTTGAAGGCTGCTGAACATGGACTGAATTCTCAGAAATTTTGAACCACATTAAGCCTTCTCGTTGAAGTTATGGTATTTGTCTCTCAGCTACAGGAAAGCTGCCTAATACATCAAGCAATAATAAAAAGTCCATTCAGAGATCATTGGGATTATTCTAGGATCATTAAAACCTAAATGATCTGTTCTTAATGTCTTATTTCCCACTTACATCAAACATGCAAACAACATACTCATTTACAGACTCACAGTCTTACTTAAGGTGTTACCTATTATTCGAGGTAAACAGTATCTTTTTTTTTTTTTTTTTTTTTTTTTTTGTCCTGGGGATCAAACTCAAGACCTTTCACTTGTCAGGCAGGTGCTGTGCCTCTGGGCTAAATCCCCAACTAAACAGTATCCTTTTAGGAACTTAATTTACCTGGAGAAATGGAACTTAAGTTGGATATTTGTAATGCCTCATTTCCAATGGTGTATAATTTGGATCACCTGGGTTGTGCGAAACACAATAATGGTTCTATAGTTACATGAAAACAGAATATATGAAACTTTATTTATACCAAATTAGTAGGATAGATATCTCACTGGAGTGAAAACACAGAGACATATTAATTTAACACAATATTGCTTATAAATTTTCTTTACTTTGGGGTATAAGAGTACTGCTATTTAATAGTGATGATGATAATATTAAAAAACAATTTCTGGCTATTTACTAGGTATTTTAGCTCAAAATCATTATACTTATCATTTTCATAATTTTATTTTTAAATGAATGCAAATTAATTTACTTAACTATTCTCACTGAGCTACTGAGCTACCCAATGATGACTCTTAAATTTGATTTGAGGATATGTTACCTTCACAAGTGACCTACAATTGTATTTAAGTTCCACTTGTGAACAGAAAATACTATTAATGTTTTAGTATAGACATTTGCATTTTTTCCAATCGTGATTAAGTGAAATTTTAATTAATGGATCTTAACATCTCATTAAATTATGGAAGAAATATATTAAAATACCATTTCTACTAAAATTAATAGTATGAAATATTAAGAAAAATGAGTACATAGTGATCTTTGGAATAGTTTGTAAGTATGAAGATTCCATGTTCTTTCTGATTTTGTTTCAAACATTTATTTAGTTCTGTAATTTATGCAGACATCCTTGAAGTCCCTAAAATAATAGAAAGCACAATATAAAGTTTAAGAAAGTGTCAAATAAAGCAAGTACCTTTAAAGGAAAAAAAAAACATTAATTATGACTTATCTTGGAAAAGATAAAAAATAGTCCTGCTACCATTCCTGGATTAATCCAAATAATGTGGCTAATAAAGAAAATTTCAAATATTTGTTTTCCTTTGGTTGAAGTCAGGTACTATAAATTATAGAAATACAAATGGAAAATGCTTATGGTTCTGTATTCACTGCATGGAATGGAAAACAATTGAACAGAGCAGAATGTTATTATTACCTTTCCCCTACCCTTCTCACTTTCCCTACACCTTTAGCCCCTTCCTTCCTATTTCACATGGTCAATTATCTCATTAGGATCTTATGTGCTATTATAGTTAGTTCACACCAGGGAAGCTATTCATATTTACACATGTGTTACTTATTTATTTCACTTAGGAGTATATCCTCAATATGTATCCATTTTCCTATTAATTAATCTAATTTCTCATTCCTTATGCCTGAGTAATATTCCATTTGCTAGACAAAAAAGTTTTGAATGTAATCAGGCTTCATATCACAAAACAGGTGCAATTATCAAGAGTTTGTGTGAAGTAAGAAAAGAATATATTGGGAGAAACTCTCTGAGGGACTGTGAAAAACTACATAAAGAGAATGAATATTGTAAAAGATTAGTAACTGGTATTAATATTTAATGAAACAGTACTTTTTTCTTATTTTATTATTTAAAATTTTAGTGTTCAATACACATTTCCAGGGTACAGAATTGTTTATAATAAGGCAATATAAATTTGAACATCCTTATAGGCATGGCTACTAATATGGATCTACCACTTTTGTGAATCAGGAAATGTAATATACCTCATCCTTATGGATAGTGGTTTGAGACAAGAACAATATTTATGATGTTTGTTGTAAAGAAGCTTAATTCTCAGCACTCTCAAAAGTTTAGAGACAAGTAGAGTAAAACTACAAATATGTGGTTACTTTAAAATAATGATGTGAAAGATATAATTTTAGAGGTATACATGCTAAACAAGTGTATTAGAAGTCTCATTCAAGAATCGAAAGAGCTTGAAAGTTTGGAGACAATGATTAACAAAGCAAACAGACATGATGAGGTAATAGGGAAGTGACAGGCATCTGCCAATACTGGAAGGAAAGATCACTCAATTGTGAAATTCACTTCACCTTAAATGACAACTTCTGGGGTTTTGAATAGGTAATATTGGGCAGAGCTTCCAGTGCAGCCCTGCAGGTCAGAAAAATAACTTATCGACCACTTGTCACATTAGTACAGCTGACTAAAATAATAAATGAAAGCAGAGACAATAGTTTAAAGAACTATAAAAATCTCATTGTTTTTAATCAGTGTCTGAGTTACTTTTCTCTCATCGTTGTGACAAAATACTCGATATCCAAAGTTAAGTGGGAGAAAGTTTATTTAACTCAGTTTGGAGAGGTTTCAGGCCTTACTCGGCTGGCTCAAAGGCAGGGTGGCACAAGGCAAGGAAGCAACAATTCATGTCAGAAGACAGCAAAAGCAAGCAAGGGAAGTCTTTCCTCTCCTTTTATCTTATCCAGTCCACTTAGCGTGGGTAGCACTCACACCCTCAATCCTAGTGCCCTCTGGAATAGCATTGCTCCAGGAATCAATCCCACATTCTAGATTCAGTCACCATGGAAAAAGCCCCAGCTAAGACCATGAGGCCACAACAATCAGAGATGAGATTATGTTTAGCTGTGACACGTGGTGACTTCTTAGAGTCTGGTAGGCAGCCTAGTTAGTAGGTTGAAAGCAGATAAATCACAAGGTGGTGGACCTTAGTTTTAATAAGCGTAGTAATATGTCTTCTATCATGTGTCATTCTAGCCTTGATTATTTCCCCTTGATAACATTTCTACGTGCTTGAAATTACTTGCCTCACGTCTATATTCCTAGCTAGAATAAGAACATCTAACAGTGCATTATGTTTTCAGTGAAACCACCAAAGTAGCAAATTTCTGCCACCTGGATATTCCTCCATAAATAACATATTTAAATCAGTAATGAGAAAAATTAAACAACTTATAGACTTGCTAAAATTCCCCTTATCTTTTAATTTGAAGTTTCGATAGACAATGTAGGCAAGTACAAAGTAGGGTAGGAAGAAATGAAAAAAAAAAATAGAAAACGTAGAAGCACGAGGGTGGTACCTCCTTTTTGAGGCCACATTGTGTGAGGGCTGAGGAAAAGAGGAAACAGAGAGGAAGTGAACAATGTGGGAGTAATACGGAAGTAGAAGAAAGTAGGGTCATGGACTAGGGATTAGATGTTTGTCAAAATGAAGGACATACTGATTTTGCCTTAGGTCCAAAGACTAAAAGACATCAGTACTTAAAGAGAAAATGTAAATTTATTAGACTAACGAGCCTAGCTCATGAGGCTATTAGGCATAATTTTTATTTGTCCAGCTGCAACTTTTTTACATTCTGTTTCTTTTTGCACTGATCACAGTATGGGTAACATTGGTTTTGCCTTAAAAAGTAAAACTGCTCTCTTTGCTTGCTATGAATAACTGGGAGCTCTTTAGGTTTAAGTGTAAACTTAACATTTAACCCTTGTTTACGGATGAGCTTGAAGAAAAACTGGCACAGCAAACCTCATTGAGAGCTCATTTTAAATCTTAAGAAAGCTGTGTTCTTCTAATTTCCAAGAAATGAAATGGAAAGTGGAGCCATAAATTAACATTCTCCTTTATTGTAAATCCAGTGTCGTTAAGCAGGCAGTCTGGAATATATGCTAACGTTCCACCTTCACTGCCTTCTATAAACGTTGCCTTGGGTGCTCTGTAGTCAGGCCCCGTGGGACAGCTTGTGTGTGACTTGTTAGGCTGCAAAACTATTGATGTAGCCAATTAGTTGGCTCCACTTAGAAATAACCAATATCGTGCTTGGTGCACAGTGTTGCTAAACTGGCCTCTCTCATCCACTCTTATTTTTAACTAATTGAGCTAGAAGCAATGGATTATATATATTTGTTGATTTGCATATAAATTGGAAATTATTCCTTTCCCCTACCTGCAATGGAAAATAATGTTTCCTCCATTTTTGACCGAGTAACAATCTCCATCTTCAGATGAGTCCTGTCCAAATTATTGGAAAATTATAATATTTGCTGACAGCCTTCCTAGAAGTGATCAATCAAATTTCCCCAAGAGAAAATTATATTTTTAAAGGAGGTTTTGTAATTCTGATGGCTTCAAAGGTCAAGTTAATTCTTTTCTTTAATTTCAGGACATGTTCTGAAGTCAGTTGAATTTAATTCAACATAAAACCTTAGTTCCATAATTCACTTCTATATTAACTAATGTAATTAAATCTGTGTCACTAAGCAAAATGCTGATTACCTTGTCCTTTGGAAAAATAAACTCCATTTAGATTTTCTTTCCATTTTCCATTTTCTTTAAGAGTAGCTTTATTTTTCTTGTACTAAATGTAAAATTAAAGCAATTGTTCAGTGTGTTTTTGTACTTGCTACTGAATCTCAAGCCCCCTCCCCAACTGTTAGACATTTGAGCCATGGTAAGCAGCAGTCAGCTAAAATGCAGATTGGTTACATCTTGCCTTCAAAGCCTCAGAGAAAGTTATTCAAAGACTGAGGAAGAGCTCAATGCCTTATATTCTTCTTGACTTTTCCCCAGCATCTCTACTTTTCATATCAGGAATTGTGACCCAAATTAGACTGACTCTACTATTTCTGTACATCATTTCTTCGTAATACTTTCCACAATGTTCTTGTAACTTCCAATCAGTTTGCTCTAAAGTTTGCAGTAAATCTCCAATAATTGGCTGAGTCACATTCCTATACTTCTGCTTCATCAAGGCTCAGGGGCCAATGAAAAGCTTCTTCTTAAATGATGACAGTTCCGAGGTCACTGAGACTACTACATGCAAAGATGTACACTTGGATTTCTTTGAATGCTAATACTTTTAGAAAACAAGTTTATCTGGTGAAACTGAGCTAAAATGTAAAATCAGATTGGACAATACAGTAATTATCAGTAATTTCAATTTTTTTTCAATCTGTTATTCTGAAACAAGACAATTTTTACATAATTGTAGTACTGTTTTATATATTATTAAGATAAATCTCTCTCCTGATATTTAGAGTTGCAAAAGATGATTTACTGCCTAAAAAATATTGATAGAATTACTTGTTTATCATTCCATTGTGGAGGTACACACACACACACACACACACACACACACATACACACAGAGAGGGACATGAAATTATTTATGTATTATGTAAGTTATATAATTTAAAACATTTTGGATCTATGTATGTATATGAACAAAAATGAGGGAGGATCTGTATTAAAATGTGAAGTTGCTGAGCTTGCTGCTCTATGCTGTATAACTTTTACTTCAAAATATGTCAGCCTTATTTGTGTATATATTGATATCATATTGACTAATTAGTATAGACAGACAAATAGTTTAAATAATTATGATCAGCTTTCCCAGTTAGAAATGTACAAGCAATTCAAGGGATAATTAAGAATCATATCCAATATCTTCAACTTTTAATCATACAATATTTACCTGCTTTGATATCTGGGCCTGGAGACCCTGCCTCTCCCAGATCAAACCAATTCCTAGAGATGATAAATGACTCTCTATAGCAGTGCCTCTCACATACAAATTAACAAATTCAGAGACCACAGAGCCACCAGTTCCTCCTTGTGATGTTATATTTAATATTCATCAATGATTACAAGAGGCAGCATATGAGTTCCAAATATAGCTCTAGGAATTTTTAGTAGGGAACCTGTGACTGTTTCCACTGCATGTGTTAAGAAAACAGTTTCATTGTATAAAGAATTATTTGCTAAATGCATACAATATCAAAGGATTATAATAGGCAGCAGGAAAGGACAAGACAATGGTAATGAAGCATCCCAGGCTCTAAAGAACTTTAAAATCACATCTAGACAGAAAACTCATTTATGAACAACTAGCTACATTTAGTAGGGGTGGAGGTCAGTAGCCTGCACCTAGACTGTTTCATGTGCACAGCTCTGTTGCCAGCAAATATTTCCTTATCTAATATCTTTTGCCAAGAAATTAGACCACTCTCCTTTCCATTCAGGGCTCTCCTTTTCCTTTTCTTATGTTCCTTCTTTTCTTAGCATTTTCTTGATTTGCTGCCTTTTATTTCTTATGAGGACTTTCTTTTCAATGAAGTATATTTTGAAAAGTGTTATATTTTATGTAATGTTATCTTTACTATAAAAAGTATGTGCAGTTCAACTATACACACACACACACACACACACTACCAATTTGCTTTAAGTACATAATAGAAGTTTTGTTAATTAACATAAGCAATCCCAAAATGATATGCACTTTAGTTTATTGATTTCAATCTAAAATCAAGGAAAGACATATGTAATTCATGTTCTCATTTTTTATTTTTGATAGGGAGAGAAGGCCATTAATAAAATAACTTTTATCAATATGTCCATAATGCTTGATAAAGGCTATTTCTTAATTAATATATTCTTAAGTGGCTAAATTCAATAATTTCTTATCATACCTTGATACTGTACAATCTATATGTTTTCCTTGGTATGTAAATGTGTGTTTAGTTGAATTTCCTTCTTTAAGGTGTTTGAGATTAAAGTTTTTTGGGATAGGACATAAAATTGTATTTAATTTAGTATATAACGAGTGAATTTTTGAGACACTAAAAAGTAAACAATTTCAGAGCTTGAATAATAGCAACAAATTCCATCTCACTAATATACAGTACTAACACAAGTCCAGTTATTGAGCAGCAGTTATCAGATTGAGGTGTTCAACCTTCAATCGCTTAGTTTTCAGAGATTCGTAGTCTTCAATTGTAGAGTCTTCAGAGAGTTGACACGCATATGCCAACTAATTTCATATAAATTTAAATATTAAAGCTGAGGTTTATTTAAAGAGCAGCACCACATCATAGTAAGATTATGACAAAGCCTTCAATACTAATTCTAGTAGCTTCTATCCCAACATTATAGCATTTGGTTTAACTGAAGACTCTAATTATTAAATCTATGGTTAGAGAGTGCCACACATAATTCCCTTTGGAGCACTCCTTAAAGGAAATAACACAAAGCTGAGTAATATTCAGAATATGAAAGCTCATGTTATTTCTCTTTCCTCAGTATCCTAGGTAGCAGTGTATTACAGATGTTTGATCCTTATGTATTTATTTTAATAAAAGATAACAAAATATATTCAGTCGTATAATTGTATAAACTTTACTTTTACTGGGATGCATTACCTGCCAGCACAATTTAAAGGAGTAGATATTTAATTGGGACTCATGGTTTTAAGGGTTAGGTCCATGGTTGACAGGCTTCAAGGCAGAGATATCATGGCAGGAGGGCACTGCAAAAAGAAAGCCCTTCACTTCTTTTTGGATGGAAGCAGACCACCAGAGTAAAAGCACTATAGAGGGCCGGGCCACATATCATATTTAACCCACAAGTTACACCTCCAGGACCCATTCAAACATACCCAGAAATGCACTTTAATCATCTGCTTTACCTCTCCCAATTGAGTTGGGATGACAATAACTACTAATGGTTTCAATTATATTTTGTTCTACTTAAACGTATTTCTAAAAAATGAATTAGAGTACAAAACTCTTTGGAAGCAAAATGTCCAGAAAGTGGTACATTGTTTTACCAGGAAGACACAGCAAAGTGGACTAGCTCAGGCTGATAAGAGTCATGATCTTATGAAAGGGAATAGCCTCTTAAAATGCTATGATCAATTTTATTTGTTCTAAGTATAATTAAAAATAATCAATTCACAAGAATGGCAGGTTTATTGCATATTTTACTTTACAATCTCAACTATTATTTATTAAGCACTTTATTGTGTAGGAACATTTAAAAATTCTTAAATTAGAATTTGTGTGAAGTTGTTTTGCATTAATCTTTGCTGGCATTTTAAATCTAGAATTTTGAGTTAAGATTGCATTAATTTAAATAATAGGAAAAATTCAATAGTAATTTCCCTAAAATTAAAACAAGCAAGAAAACAAACTCACACTTTTATTTCACCTACTGTGTGTTCCATGATAAGGTAATTATGCAATCAGTAATTAATCACTTCTATTCAGCAATGAGAGTATTTTAATTCTGGAAAAAATCCACTCTGCTAAAATGGTTGCATAATGACCAAGTAAGTTTAACATAAACAGGACAGTAGATAAGAGATTATAAAAATAAAAATAAGTTGTACTTCTCTGGAAAATACAATCAAAGTAAACTAATATGCAAATATATAAATTAGTAGATGTGACTCCTGGAGGTACTTTAAAATGGAAGACATTTACATTAGGAGGGGTGGTGTGCACCTGTAATCCAGCACTTGAGAGGCTGAGGCAGGAGAATTTCTGTGACTGTGAGGCTAGCCTGGAGCCTGTCTCCAACAAACAAACCAGCAACAATAAAAACACAAAAATAAAAGAAACTTCACTAGAATAAATTTTACATTGGTTTCTACAGAAATGCTTTGTTATCCTTCTTGGTATTTGCTTGTGAAGGATTAATTATATTTCCTAATTTAATTTCATGTGTATTTTGGATGATACAATATCACTGCTTAAAAGAAAATATAACTGTAAATTAAATGAATTATAGTTGATAATGTAGCAAAACAAAACATAAATGCACATATAAAAACAATTGCCACTTCTTACCTACTAAAAAGAGATGTACAATTCTTTTACTTTCTGATTTATCCCTTTTAGAAACAGCCAAAAGAGAACAACAGAACATGGAAATCCTACCTGTAACAGTTACTCGTTTACTTGTTATCTTGTGGAAATTACTAAAATTTTAAGAAATAGTTTTGATGTTTCCACTCAGATCAAACAATTTGTAGATTAAGCTCAAACAAGTGGGATAAATAGAAGGTAGATGAAAGGTAGGTAGATAGATGGATAAATATTTCTTTATTTAGGTAAATTTATTTTACTCATCTTTTCCTCTCATGCTTTTGCCCACCATGTACTTTCCTGCCTATCATATTTGCCTTACTATAGGTCCCTATAATTTTTTTTAATTACCATAGATATTTTGTGTTTTTATGGATTTTTTTTCTATTTCCAAAGTTATCTGAATTATTAATGGCAAGGACAATTTTCAAGCTTCCTGAGCATTATACATGATTTTAGTGAAATTTCCAGAAGTAATCAAGGTTACAATTTCAAAAGACAACTGGAATCTTTCAGACTCTATTTTTAAACTATATAGACAAGACTTTCAGGACACTGATTCATTTAATGTAAAGCATGATAATTAACAACAACAAAAAACCCACACTGATTTCTTTTGTCTTCAGATAACATTTAGAGAGACTTTTTATATTTTAGCTTTCTCCACCAGAAAGATTGGTGCTAGAAACAGATGAAAAAGTAGGCTGTGAGAAAATAATAAAAATTAAGTGTTAAGGACAGTGGCTATAAAATGATAAAAAACATTGAAGTCTTAGATGTAAATTTGAAAAATGTTTTGAATAAATATATGGTGAATAAAACTGTCATAAGCACCAGGAGTGGCTGTTAGAAATGAAAGCAACTATGAGATTTGTTTCAGACACAAAGGCTGATGACTCTCACTGACTTCTAGACTCACTATAGAAAGCAACATAAAAAAGGAATTCTTGTAAATTACCAGAGATCATTGGGTCATGTCAAGTTATAATAGAATCTGTAATTCTGAAACTTGTACTATGTTTATCATTTAATTACTACACTTCCTCTTTTTTTGTTCTCATCTCTGTGGATTTTTGTCATCTGAAAAGAACTGTGATCCAACATATTTTCTTAATAGCAGAGCAATACATGCAGGGATGTACACATGCGAGAATCCTAGGACTACTTTGGAATAGTAAATAGCAAAAGCATCTGAACTGTACCTACTCACACAGCTTTACAAGACCAGGACAGGATTCTGAATGAGCTGTGCAGCCAGTGGCTTCCTCTGTCTCTCCAGGTGTGGCATCTTCCACAAAGAAGTCCACTTTTAGTTGTTTGATTTTGACAAGATTTAATTCCTTATTTTCAAGGTAAAGAATAGAAATGTCGTCTCTCCTAAGCTACTACCCCCCAAAAGAGGATTGGATATATTCACTGTTATTGCAAGGAGAAAGTCTGCTTTTCATACCAATGTCAACAAGTCTAACATCCATCAGGAACATTAAAACTCAGTGTAACAATTTGGAATTTTCATCCGTGTCCCGTATCTGTAGTACTTTACTGTCACTAGCAGGGAGACTAGAATGTGGAGGGGGTTGGAGAAGGGAAAAAGAAGAGAAAAAGGACAGGAGTGAGTCACGAGAGAAGGAGAAAGAATAAATAGCAACAGGGGAAAAACAAAAGGAGATCAGAGTCTTTTGGAATTATATTATAGCTGGTGAAATGGGTTATTGCTAAGGGGTTTTGACAGAATACTTGGGGCAGCTGGAGAAAAAGGTGCCAAGGGAAAAAACTGTTGCTAGACAACAAAGAAAGCTCTGACAATGTCACAACCTCTTAATATGATGGCTGTGAACTTAGGTTTAGAACTTTCAAGTACAGTTTTGCTGAGTTTGGTGACTTTCCCATACAAAGTACTATTTAAATCATAGCAGTGGTTAATTCTTCCTGTCCTTTGCACATATAAAAGACACATTCTATGGATGCGGGTATTTTTAATAAAACAGAGCACTAATCTGCCATGAAAATGATAAACTAGAGATATTTATAGCTAAATGGATGGACCTTGGCTGGGCCTTGAGACCACATTCTTAAGTGAAATAAAAAGAACACACATGTACATACTGAATTGTCTTTCTGGTGTGAGCAACTGAAAGGGTAAATGAGGACCAAAATGTATAATTGATATTGTGAAATGGGAAGAAAAGGTTCAAAGAGGAAGGGAAGCTAGGGAGATGGGGTAGGGGAAAGAAAAAAAGGAAAAATGGAAACAAGTTTGTTGTTGTTTTTTTTTAAATAGAGAGGGGGTGAAGGGAGGGAAGGAGGGTGGGAAAAAACAAGAAACGATGTATCACGAACAGGTGCAGAATCCCAGTGAGGAATAATGCGATTATAATGTAAGCCTAAAATGTACCAATAAACTTAATGAATAAAATACTTAAAAATGTTAAAGTAAATAAAAGACTCACACACACACACACACACACACACACACACACTGGATGAAAGGAGGAAAGGAAAGGAAGAGAGGGAAGAGAAAGGAATAAGAGAGAGGAAGAGAGCAGAAGAGAGAACAAAAAAGAAAAGAAAAAAAGAAGCAACAACAAAAACCCAAAACTCCTCACGCAGTTACAAAAACACAAAAGCAAAATTTTCTCAAGGTCCCATTCACATTGCAGCCTGAGTTCCGGCCTAGGCCTCTGAGCTGTGGCCCCCACACCACGATTTGCTCAGTTGTTTACTGTCAGCGAGGAGGCTGCCGATCCTGGTGGCCCACTCTCTAGATCTTTGTCTCTGTCCCAAGATCCGACCACTGCCGTTATGCTGGGGGTGGAGAGGTTGTCATGCACTTGGCCCTGCACCCATTTCTCCACCAACTTCTTCCAAGACTCTCCAGATCCCTGCTGTTTTCCCGGAGCTGCATATCCTGTGGCTGCCCCTGTGACGTTCCTTCTGCAAGCTTTTCACATAGTGTATACCCGGGACCCCCTGCCCAGGGCACCACTCCGTGTCTTTCAGCCTGAGGTCCTTCCTCAGTTACTCTCTTCAGGGCATCGCTCACTGCCCACTGGCTCGGTGGAGTTCCGGGCTTTGCTGTGTTCGGCAGCCCCTGGCAGGTGGCAGCAGTGGAGCTCTGATGGGTAGTGGTCAGCACCCAAGATATCCTGTGGGCATAACTGCTGGACTTTGGGGAAGGATTGGCAAGTACTTATTTTTTTGTTAGTCTGGTCTCTTCTCTCCACAGTCCTGCCACTCACAGATGCTACTGCCTCACACAGCCCCTGGACAGCGCTCAGATCCAGGCACCTATTTAGAATGGCAGTTTGGTGTCATGTTTCCCAAGGACCCAATGGTGTCTTCTCTTCTATAGCCCACGGACTTACAGTTTCTCTGATGCTCGGGTTTAGGAGCACCTCACTAGCTGCCTTTGGGCAGGATGGGGAGGATAGAAGGATCGGAACCTATTCAATTAGCCTGGTTGCCTCTGACAGTTGGTTCTTCCGGGATGGGACCGACCCTCTCCCAAGATGGCATTTTCACTGAACCTGGTGCCTGTTCAGGTGCCTGTACAGGAGCAGTCTGGCTTCCTTTCTGACACCCCTGAATCTGGCTTTGGTTCAGTGACTTTCTCTGTTTGTCTTTCCACATCTGGTTGTCTCCAATGCCTCATTTCAGATGACTTGCTTTTCTCTTCTGTACATTTTAGAGCCTCCCTCCCTCACGGCTGCCATCTAAGAAGCCGTGATCTCCCTCAAATATTTCACCCATGCTTACTTAGAGCCCTTTCTCTGACAAAGGCCCATTTATTCGAAGGGCAGGGTATTTCTTAGGAAATTTACATCCGTGTAAGGCAAAGTTCTAGAAGTCAGTGAACGATATAGCGCTTACCTCTCAAAGAAGAGGTAGCACAATTCAAATCTGCAGGAGTGACAAGTGGTAGAAGCCATGAAAAGAGGTCCGGAATGCAGAAACAAGCTTGAAGAAACTAACCCAGAGCCCACAAAGTCAGAAGCTGCTCTGTAACAGATGAAACCATTTTTGTGTCATTTAAGAGACAAAATAATGTCTTGAATATTATAATCGTGTTCCCAAGTATTTAAAAAATCTAATTGCTTAGCAACACTTCACTTTTTTCATAATTAGATCTGCAATGGGTGTATGTCTTTGTGTGTGGGACAGAGAAAAAAGAGAAAGAAAATGAGAAAAAAATAGTTTCATTTCTCTTTGTCAGTTGTGTTCTGATATTTAAATCTAGTTCACAGAAATTAATTTTAAAATGTTCCATTATAAATACTCAGTTATTTACTCAGAATGGTTATAAATATTTGTCAAGCATGTAAGAAAATCTTTTGATTCTATTAACATTATCCAATATCGTTCATTTCAGATATTTTAAATTGTTATCTTGTTTTTCTCTGTGGTACCTGCCATAGTCCTGAATGTTTCCTCTGTTAAATCTAACATAGAAGAGTTAAGATAGTACTAATGTTTGCTATGGATTATAGCAACGAAGCCTCACTTTATAAGGCAGTTTTATTATTCATATAGACTATCATATGCTTCTGCTAATATGAAATAATACAGATGCAGCACAGTTTATCAAATGAGATACGCATAGGTAATCTTTCACTATTATCATATTTATATCAATGTTTATAACCTCTGACCTATCAAGAAGTCCTGTAAAAGCTAAATGACTGTCATTGAAATAACACACATGTGCATACTTGCACACACATCATGTACACATGCATGCACACACAAGTACGTGCATGTAACAAACCTAAATTAAAGACAAAGTGCAATTGTAGGCTCAGATGAAGGACTTTATCAAGGTCAATCAGGAAACAATAGCAACTAGATAAATGTGGCATCCTAGTATAAAGGAAGATTCTATGGTTTTCCTTTATATTAGATTCTGGGGTTCTTATCCCTATTTTTAAAGGGATTCAACATAATTCAGAGACAACAATATATTCTACCTTTTGATCTCAAAATCAACTTGCAAGAAATTTTAATCTGCAAAATCTCTCCAAGCCAGTGTCTAACATTTGATTGAATAACCTGGAAGAGTTGTATGTATGCGAGCTACTGGCTGCTGCCTTCTTCTGTTCACCAGCTCTCACGAGACCATCTCCATCTGTACCCACTACAGTCCACTCTCACTAAGAATATGCTGAATAGGAACTATGGGGAATAGGTTTCTGCCTAACCGCAATTGTGTATTATTAATCATAGGAGTGATGGATTAATAGTGATGTCCCATTTAAAATTATTATTATTTATATGTTTGCAATACATTACAATTTCATTCATCATGGGGAGTTGGTTCATTTACATGATGTTTCTCAATTAACCCCCTCCACCCCCCCGTATCTCTTGGATATGTATATCATACTTTTTGAACATGGATACCTCATGTTTATACTTCAGACCAAAGACTCACCTATCTTTTGTCCTATGCCTTTTTGCTCTCATGCTTTACTTCTTCCACATTGTATAAATTTAGTTAATAGGAACATGGAACAAAAATAACCTCTTGATGCTTAGTTCAGTTCTTTTTATCCTTTTGTCACCAGAATAAGGACATTCAATTGCTACTGATTTGTTAGACTCCTTACACACACATCCCAGAACTCCTGAGATGTTTTTAACACAACTGATATGAGAAGCCTGGCTTTTCTGAAGTGTGTTCAATTTGCCTGTGGGAATGAATTGCTTGTGCAGTGATCTGTTCAATGGCTCACTCACTGACCTGCAAAGACCAATCCAGTTAGTCATGTAGACATGCTTGCTGCTCTCACTAATCACCATAAATGTATCCAGTTTCTATCTAAATAGTCATAAAGAAATGATTCAGTGAAAGACTGAAAGCCAAAAACTGTAGCTGGGATTGCAATTACAATTGTCTAATAAATGTGCTGTAAAGAGAGTACTAATTAATGTTCTCAGAACAGAACAACCCTAACTAAATTTATGAAATGATATTTTATTTCCTTTTAGTGCCACACATCTGTCTTTTAGACAAATGCTTGCAGAAAAAAAAATCTCCAATGCATTTTGGTGTATAGTAGCTAATTAATTTTTCTACTTTGTCTCTTTTCAAAACTGCTTTCATTTTATATGGATATGTTCTGTCCCAGCATGAACACATTTAAACCCTTAGTTCTTGAATAATTTATTCTAAAGGAAAAATCTTCATGTTGATTAAATTAATAAATTTAATATTGAAACAAAAACTTGTAGTCACAATATATGTAAGTTGGCTAAAGAAGGTCTCTAAAATTGCCCATAATTCATTAAAATTTTCCAAGTGTTTACTGCTTAACAGGAGGTTATCTTTGGGTTTAGAAGAGTGGGCAGTGTGATGGATAACTCATCAAAATATATTTAAATTTGGACCCTTAATTGTGTGACCTGAGATCATTTAACTTCAAACTCACAGATTCACATCTGTAATATAAATATTATTTTCCTTTCTTATCTATTTCATATTCTGTTTGCTTAAAAACAGAAATACAATGATAGATTGGAAATAACTGTAGATCCTGAATCACAGGCACTAGTGTCTTTACATTATCAGATGCATCACATCTAGTTTCTTATATTGCCCAGTTGTATTTAGATCACAGTGTGACATCTCCACCCCAGGGTGCTTACGTATATAAAATGAATGAAAATATTCTTAACCTCAAAGCCATACAAAAACATTCCTTTATAAATCTTTTTATTTTGTTTTGTTTTGTTCTGTTTTGCTTTTGAGACAGGGTCTCACTATGTAATTGAGACTGACCTGGAACTTACTGTGTAGCCCAGGCTGATCTTGAACTCACAGCAATCCTCCTGCCTCAGCCTCCTGAGTGCTGGGATTACAGGTGTGTGCGACCACACCCAGCCTCCTTTATAAATCTTAACATGGGCATGTAACTCTGTCTTCTTTTTCTTCTGAGACTATGTGAAAATTACCGCGAATAATTAAAAGAGGTCAATCCACACAGGTATGAAAATAAGATGGGAGCTTGGAGTTATTAGTTGATAAGATTTTCAACAAATTTCCACAGCAAGAGGTGGAGGACTATGTGATAAATTATAGAAAGAGAAGTTGAAATCTTTGAGCATGCGACATGCAGGATCAGAACAGTGGCAGAAGCAGTCAGCTCAGGAGGAACTCTGCAGTACCAGGTGCCAAGGCGGGGGTGGAGCATGAGGCTACCACAAAGAAGGGGCATTATTTGAAGGCCTGGTGGGAAACAGGTGACCCTTTACTGGTCCTTTTCATAAACCATTTGTGCTGCTAAACAGGTAAACTGGGAATGAAATCACCCATTCAATAAGCTCTAGCAATCTCTGCCATGCTTTAAGAGCTTCTTTGTAAACACGTACACTTTGAGTCCCATATACACATGTTGACACACACCTCACAGTCACACCCAATTAGAACACAAAACAACAGATATTTTAGGATATAATGCAGAAAAAAATTACAGATCAAGCACAAGAAAAATAAATTCTTGTTTAATCATAGAAGGAATAGAAATTATTTGAGGGAATTTATTTTAAAGAAATTTTAATCGATATCTGCATCCATACAAAATAAGCTCATTCTATGGAAAGGATTAACCTAGAGCTATTGGCTATGCATACTCTGATATCCAAAAACAGCAAACTGGAGGAGAGCAAAAGTGAAAATTGATATAATTTGGAAAAACTCATAAATTTAGGGAGAGGTTTATAAATATCACAGAAATGACTAAAGCAACAGATAATACATTGTTATCAAGAGAAACCGTTATCACATAGTGGAAATTTCTGAGGCTGGAAATCCTGCTTTTTAGTATAAGATACTCTGCACTATTCAGCACGTCAAACAAGCTCAATGTATTGTTTTCATTTTAAAAACAAATGTTATATATAAAACATGATATTTTTTACAAATCTATATAATACATCACATAATAATAATTGGAGCAATGACTTTTCCCTTTATAACATAAAATTTACAAGTTTCATCTGTTTTTTTTTAGTATCACTGTCTCAAATTAAAAATGATATGACAAAGCCGAATAATAAAGTTGTTAATAGGATTCCTCAAAAAACATTTTTATTATTCGTTGTTGAGTTCTTTGTATTGTTTCTTCCTATCAGCCCCCTTTCAAACTGTAAGGATATCTCTGTTATGACAGTAGAGTCTACACAGAGCAGCAGAGCAGGGGCCCTGATAATTCGTGTTTCCTCTTGTATCAGGGACACAGGAAGAATGGCTACATATGATGTAAGTCAGGAAAACCTCAGACAGTTCTGAAGACATTCTACTGAATAAGAGAAATTATTGTCCTTGCCAGCAAAGGATAAATTGTTAATTCCTTTTTTTGCAAAACGAAGAAAGCAATGGACAAATATAGTTCTCCAAAACCAAAGGCATATATGGTTACAATGAGTGCATGTAGTTCATCCCTGGGTGAAATTATTTTTCTCCAGAAGGTTATATTTCCAAAAATAGTGTATATAACCACCGTGTTTTACCAGTTTCCTAATATATGTTAAAACAGACAGATGGGAGGTATTTTTGAACATGTAATGTTAGTCAACAAAAAGAGATAAAGGAAAAATACTAAATTTGCAAAATGCTATGGTTTAGATCTGCATGTCCCCCAACAGGATCCTGCTCTCATAGGCTTTGGAAGAGAACTGGACCTTGAGGGCACTTTGACTGACTTGCTGTTAGAAGGTGAGGTCTGCGAGGGGTTACAGGGTATTTGGGGTGTGACCCTGACCTCGGCAAACATGTCCAATTGTTCAGTACTTCATATTATTTGTTTGATTCAGTAGGTATGGGTGCATTTGTCATGTTCAATAGAATAAAGTTGCTGTCGGGATCCTGGAAGAATTTTGAAGATATTTCAAAGAATGTTCAGTGGATGCTTTAAAAGAAGCAAGAAAAAAGAGAACAATGAAAAAGTTCATTTCATTGTGTCAGTCTCTTCTTGGTAATATGTTACATATTAAGAAATTCTCCTGAAACTTATTATTCTAGTTAATATTAAAGCCCTTAAGATTTCGTTTAAGCCCTTAAAAATACCACAGAGAAGTTTAATTTTCAAATATCTCATCCCCAAACCAGCATTTTCTTCTTTTGTAATCTCTGGAAGCTATGTTCCTTCTTTCTTTCATCTCAGTTCTCACAGTACTAATTAATTCACCAATTTATACTTCAAAAGTGTCTTATTTCTCATCCATTCTGCTAAGACAGAAAAGAGAGCTAAATCACAAGTGCCCAACTTTGAATTTAACAAGCAATTCTTATAACAATTCTTAATATTATAATTTCTTAGCAGCTTTAAGTAGTCAGGTTCTATTTTTGATATTTATTTGCAAACAATTTTTAGTGTCTGTTTCCATGTTAGTCAGGCTGAGAGGACTCCTCGGGGCTCTGTCAAGTTCAAAGCATACAAGACCTTGCTTTTGTTCGAGACTTCTCACCCAAACCGGAAGCCTGTGTCTTAGCTGCTATACAAACTCCAAGCCGCCAGATTTCTTTTTGTTCTTTCTAGAGTCGTTTTTGAAGAGCTTGTGAAGTTTACCCTTCTTGTCCCAGAAAGCTATACCAAGGGATAAAAGTATTTTCCTCTTTATTTGTGCTTTATTAGACGACATTCTAGTAAAATTTTGAGTTGGAGTTAATCTCATTTCTGTTCAGTGGTATAAAAATGGATTTTATTAATTTTGAACCACCCTTCTAGAATGTATTTTATTTTTATTGAAATAACCTATAAGAGCTGAAGTCAGGCTCACTTAGTCAGCTGGAAGTTAATCAAAGAAAATTTATAAAAACCATAAAGTATAGAATTCATTATCTTCATTCTATACCCTATGTTGAAGGTTTTATGTCATATTCTAAAATTTTTTCTAGTTGTTCAGTTCTCATTGTATTTTTTTTTCTTTTTGAATAATTTATATTTTTTAAATTAGTACTGGAGATTGAACTCAGGGTCTCCACACTGAATTCTGTTCCACAACCATCAGTAACAACCATAGCATAGTTCCTTACCCAGGGCAGAAGTCAATCAATATTTGCAGCATTCAAAAACTGATTCTCTTTTACTAAAGAACTGTTTTTTATTTGTGTTTTAGACCAAGAGCAAACTTTTTGAAATTTTCTGTTAAGGGCAATTAGGTATAAGTTTGTTTTAATTGGCATTGAATCTGCTCATTAGTTTTCCTATTCAGTCACGAATGCCTTCTAAATAACAGTCTAAGGGGCTGAGGGTAGACACCAAGGATTATAAACATTTTTATTTCCAAAAGTTATTCTTTAAATGGCCTATTTATAAGGTTGGCCTTTAGCCTATGTCTTGGAACTTAGATTTTGGGAGTGTTCCCAGCATTCTCAGAACAGGTAATACTATACAAGTATTATTATTTAGGCTAAATATATGCTTTCCTTATGGGAGGCTGGATGCTTTGTATTGTGAATCAGAATCTGCCTAAATATCTAGACCACAATAGAAATCCTGAGTGCTGCATCATTTGTGAGATGTCCTACTTGACAGCATTTCGAAGATATTGTAACACCTCATTGCTAAGGAAAGTAAATGGGTCTGATGTAATTCCCCTAGAGAGAAGCCTCAGAAACTTGTGTTTCATTCCCTCAGCACTCACACTACATGCCTTTTTTTTTTCCCTCTGGTGATTTTGTTAAATCTACTTGCCATAATAATTCATGTTCATGAGTAAAATAACAAGCTGGGGACACCTAGTGAATGACTCACCCTGGAGCTGGCTTTGGGAACCCTAACACATATTCAAACTACCTCTATGCCTCAAGAATTTTCTTCTTGTCTCCACCTAAATCAAACTCCATCTCCTCTCCATTTTTTCTTTATACTTCCTTTTCATCTTCTCTTTTCTTTCTTTAATCCATAGAACAGAATCTACTAGCTACATGCTTCATGGGACTTGATTCATTTATATAGCCAGTCATATATTAACCTTTGAAAACTAATTGGTTCATTCAAGAAGCATTTAGGACACATTCACTGATTGCTGGGTAGTCTGAATATGCTTAGTAAGAGAGTTCTCCAGTCATCTATGCCTTACATTCAAATCAGGAAAACAAATTTTGTGAATTGTGAAGGTAATTGTATAGCTATTTAAAGTATAAGATTTAAAAATGTAAACATCTTCTTGGTTTTGACAGCTCACAAAAACAAGTGGGAGGGGGTGAATTGGGCCTATAGATCATGGATGGTTAATTGCTGCAGCTGATATTTTGAACTTTATTTTACTTAGAAGAATATATAGCTAGATATGATTTTTTTTTTTTACTGGGGAATCAAACTCAGGACCTTGCACTTGTGAGAGAGATAGTTTTGGTGCCATGAGCTAAATCCCCAGTCCTAGATGTGAATTTTTAAATTATTGAACTTGTGTCACTGAGGGAATGAAGACAAAAGTAATGATAGTTACCAGTTTCCTCTCAGTAGAGTTCTTTAAACAATTCAAGTGGAAATAGCAATCATTTGAACCAAAGAAGTACAAGAGCAGGACTTGGTTTCTCTTTAAAAATGGCTTGAGGAAAAAAAATGGCTTGAGGGCTAGGGATTTAGCTCAGTGGCTCTGTGCCTAAAGAGAAAGAGGGTGAATCAAAGATAACTGGGCATGTTCTTAGGAAATTGAGTGTTGCTTAGGAAATTGGTGATGCCACTTGAAGCAAAGAAAGAAATGATGAGTGATATTTTAAATATAAATTATTTAACCTGCCTATGAATAAACAAATATGGGAACATGTTTTACGCAAATGTTTCCTGCTGTACATTTATGTTTCAGGTAAGCCCTCCTATCTGATGGTAAAGATGTGGGAATCATTAGTCTAGCATTTGAAAGCATGGGACCGACTGGGTTTACAAAATGTGAGAATGGAAATTGGAATTTAAGGAGTTCACATTTTTCTTGCAACATTGTTAAACTATTTATGCTTATATTTTCTAATTGCTTAATTGACAATTTCCCTTTAGAGCCTAGGTAGTTTCCCTGGTAGCATATTTTTAGATTTTAATAGCATTGATGCTTAGATTTCAATTTGTTATACTCATTTTAATAAGCCTGCCTTCTAGTTACTGGTTCAAACTCTTCCATTTAAGGTTAGCGCTGAAAATTTGGTTGCTTGCTTGTTATCTTAAAAATGCACATACTCTAGTTAGTATTGATAAAAATTTCCATTTTGTTTCTTATTCCTTTTATATTTGATTTTCTTAAAATATATTTTATCTTAATGGTTTGAATTAAAATGTACAGTTAGTTCCAGATTACAAAGCAATGTATCCAACTCCATTCTCAAATTTAAAATATACTTTGTGGAACTAATACTAGAAAAGTTCTCAATGTTAAAAGAAAGTTCTCAATGCTTATATTAGCTCTTTGTCAAAAAGACAAGAACAGGTGCATCACTTGCATGATCAAAAGCATGCATTAGCTCCTTATCATGCAAAATTGCATCCTTAGTGTGCTGGCAGGTGGACAGAACAAATTAGATTCTGGATTATATACATTTTATAATAGATTGACCTCACAACTTTTGTGTTAGCCTTACCATACATTCATAAATAATACCAGAGTCAAGCTTAAATTTTCTATTGCTTTGGTACTTGGCTTTGTTTGATCTGAGCCATATTTTTAATGTGATCCCCCCATCAATCTTGAAAAAAATACAAAGTAGGTAGAAGTCTATGTTATATGATAAATAAATATTTTGCCAAATCCTATTGGCTCTAACAACATTTTCTTTAACCCTCTGATCTGAGCATTCCACAAATTGATAAAGTTAATAATTCATTCCTGGGTACTGTTGTATGTTCTGTGCTTTACAGGGGAATACCAGTGAATAGAGGGACGAAAATTAAACAAATAGTGAGCATAAGAAATAAATTCTTATCACTTTTCAAAATAAAATTATTGTAGCCAAATGCAATTTTCCATTAGGAATTGTCATCTTTTTTGACAGAATTTACACTTCTTTTTATTAATAATTGTTGAGTGGAAGACCACATACTGTTACAGTCTTCATCTTGTGTGATGGAGAATGCAGTTGACTTATCTTTCTCAATCAAACTAAGCAATATCTTATAGAGGTTTTTTGCATAATTGCTTCAGAACTTCTGAGGAAGTAATTCATTTTCATGATAGAAAAGATGAATAGAATCAAATGAGCATAAAGACACTTTTTATAATATTAACCATACTTGGTTATTATACTTTTGTTATAAGAAATATTTAGGTATGAGAATAACAAAAGCACATAATATGCACATTTTAATGTTCTTTATTGATTAATCATTACTTTACTAGATATCACTAAAAAATTTGTGTCTTTTTCCTAGGAACATTGCTGAGTGACACTAGTTTCCTTCTATCTATTAGAAACAAAGTAATTAGACCTCAATAATAAAGCACTCCTCCGGGATAGGAGAATTAAAAGCAAATCTGCTCTCTTTTTCTCTTTTTTCCTCATTGAGTTTATTGGTACATTGTAGGTATACAGTACAGTTACATTCATCATTGGGATCTTGGACTTTCACATGACAGGTCTTAGTTCTCATTTTTTCCCCTTGTCCCTGTGCTGTCTTCAACCCCATTCCCCTCCCCATTTACAAACATTTTCTTTCCATTTTTTCATTTTCTCTTTTTTCCTTATTTCTTTTTCTTTTCCCTTATTTCCTTTCCCCTACCCTTCCTAAGTCCCCTGTATCTTCAACCCTTTTCTTCTCATTTCCTATTAATTGTCAATTATACTATTAGGGTCTTATGTAACTTTGTAGTATTTCACACCAGAGAAATTATTCAGTATTTATGCATGTCTGACTTGTTTATTTCACTTAGGAGTATATCCTCAATGTGTATCCATTTTCCTATGAATGATTCTAATTTATCATTCTTTATTGCTGAGTAGTATTTATAGAAAAACCACATCTTTACCCAGTCTACAACTAATGGATAAATGGGCTGTTTCCAAGTTTTAGCTATGACAAACTGCCACTATAAACATGAGTGAGGATATATCAGTGTGATAGGATTCTTTTAATTATTTTGGAAAGATACCCAGCAGAAAGATGGCTGAGTCAAATGGTACATCTAGTCCCAGCTCTTTGAGGTATCTCCATATTGATTTCCATAGTGGTTGCACCAGTCAGCACTCCCACCAAAAAATGGAGAAGGGTTCCTTTCTCCCCACAACCCCACCAACGTTTGTTATTGTGTGATTTCTTGATAGCAGCCATTCTTTTGGGGGTTAGGTGGCATCTCAGTGTTGTTTTCAACCACATCTCACAAATGACCAATGATGTGGAACATATTTTCATATATTTACTTGCTCCTTTTACTTCTTTGTCTGAAAAATATCTGTTCATTTCAGACCATTTTTGAATCGAGCCTTTATATTTAGGGGACTGACTGTTTTGAGTTCTTTATAGATTCTAGATAATAGTCCTTTGTCTGAGGAGCAGCTGGTAAAAAATTTTTTCCCACATTGTAGGTTGTCTCTTAATTCTGTTGATGGTTTCTTTTGCAGTGCAGAAGCTTTTTAATAAGATGAGATTCCAGTTGCTGATTCTTTCTGCTAGTTCCTGTGCTACTGAGAATTTGTTCATAAAGTCTTTTCCTATACCATTGTCTTTGAGAGTTCTGCCTAACTTATCTTCCAACAAGTTTAGTGCTTCTATTTTAATATTTAGATCTTTAATCCACTTGGATTTTAATGTAGTGCATGGTGAAAGATAAGGGTCTAGTTTTAATCCATGGAAGGTTGAGATCCAGTTTTTCCAATACCATTTATTAAAGAGGCTGTCCTTCCTCCAGTGGGGATGGTCAGCTCCTTTATCAAAAATGAGGTAGCTGAGTACATCTGAAGTTGTTTTTGTGTCTTCCAGTCTGTTCCATTGATCCTCAGATCTGTTTCTTTGCAAGTACCATGCTGTTTTTAATCACAGGGGCTTTGTAGTATAGTTTCAAATTGGGAATTGTTATACCCATTGCCAGGTGTCTATTGCCTAGAATGGCTTTTGCTATTCTAGGTCTTTTATAATTCCAAATGAATTTTTGTATTCTTACTTCTAGTTCTGTGAAATATAGTGGTGGAATTTCAATTGGAATTGCATTCAATCTATATAGCAGTTTTGGTGTACGGACATTTTCACTATATTGATTCTTCCTACCTAGGAGCAGGGGATATCTTTCAATTTTCTTATATCCTCTGCAATCTCTTTTTTCAGAATGCTATAGTTTTCAGTGTTGAGGTCTTTTGCTTCTTTTGTTAGACTGATTCCTAGATACTTCATTTTTTTGGATGCTACTGTGAAAGGAATTGTTTCCCTAATTTCTTGCTCAGTAAGTCTGTTATTTGTGTATAAGAAGCTATTGATTTTTGGGTGTTGACCTTGTATCCAGCTACTCTGCTAAAAGTGTAATTAAGTCTAGAAGTTTTTTGGTGGAGTTTTTTGGGTCTTCAATGTAGACTATCATATCATCAGCAAATAATGACAGTTTAACTTCTTCCTTTTCTGTATTTATTGCTTCAATTTCTTTCTCTTTCCTGATTGTTATGACTAATGTTTCCAGAACTATATTGAAGAGGAGTGGTGATAGTGGGCATCCTGTCTTGTTCCTGATTTTAACCTGAAGGTTTTCAGTTTTTGGCCATTTAATATGATGTTGGTTGTTGGTTTTTCATAGATAGCCTTTATTAAGTTGAGATATAAATCATCTATTCCAATTTTTTTGCAGTTTTTTTTTATCATGAATGGGTGTTGAATTTTGTCAAATGCTTTTTCTACATCTATCAAGATGATCATATGGTTTTTGTCCTGACTCTGTTAATATAGTGTATTACATTTATTGACTTATGTATGTTGAACCTTCCTTGCATCCCTGGTATAAATGCAATCTGGTCAGCGTGTATAATCTTCTTGTTAATCTTCTGTATTCTGTTTGCTAGTATCTTATTCAGGATTTTTGCATCTACATTCGTTAAGGAGATTTGCCTGTAGTTCTATTTTTAGTTGGGTCTTTTCCTGGCTTGGGAATCAAAATGATACTTGCTTCCAGGAATGAATTTGGAAGTATTGCTTCCTTTTCAATTTCAATTTCATTGAAGAGTTTGAAGATTAATGGCAGTAGTTGTTCTCCAAATGTCTTGTAAAATTCAGCAGTGAATCTATCAGGACCTGGGCTTTTCTTTGTTGGTAAACTTTTAATTATATTTTCAATTTCAATGATTGTAATTGGGGTGTTTAAAATGTTTTTATCTTTGTTCAATTTTGATAATTCATATGTATTTAGAAATCTGTCCATTTCTTCTGTGTTTTCCCTTAAAGTACAAGTTATTAAAATAAGCATTGACTATCCTCTGCATTTCTGTTGGATCTCTTGTGACTTCACCTTTTTCATTCCTAATTGCATGGATCTGAGGCTTTTATTTCCTTTTTTTGATAAGATTAGCTGAGGGTTCATCAAATTTATTTATTCTTTCCAAAAAACCATCTCTTCAATTCATTGAATTTTGGTGTCATTTTCTTAGTTTCGATTGCATTGCTTTCTGCTCAAATCTATAATTTCCTCTCTTGTATGAGCTTTGAGATTTTCATGTTCTGCTTTTTCTAGGAGTCTAAGATTTACCATTAGGTTGTTTATTTGAGCTTGCTCTTTTTTCCTAGTGTGGGCATTCAATGCTATGCATTTTCCATGTAGAACTTGTTCATTGTGTCGCATAGATTCCTGTTTGTTGCATTGGCATTAACATTTATTTGTAAAAACTATATAATTTCTTCTTTAATTTCCTCTGTGACACATTGATTGTTCAGGAGTGTGTTGTTCAATTTCCACGTGTTTGTGAAATTCCTACAGTTTCTTATGCTATTGATTTCCAGCTTGATTGCACTATGATCTGATAATATACAGGGGATAACTTCAATTCCTTTGCCTTTATTCAAATCTGTTCTATAAGCTAGTGTGTGGTCTATCTTGGAGAATGATCATGTGCAGCTGAAAAGAATATATATTCAGAATTTGTGTTCTGGAACACTCTATAGAATTCTATTAAGTCCATATGTTCAAAAGCTTCATTCAGCTCTAGTATTTCATTCTTGTTTTTTGGCCAGATGATCTGTCTTTTTGTGATAGTTGGGTATTTAGAGCCCCCACTACAATGGTATTAGTGCTTATTTGGATTTTCATGTTACTTAATATGTGTTTTATATATTTGGGGCATTAATATTTGGTGCATATATGTTTATGATAGTCATCTCTTCCTCTTGAATTGCTCGGTTAACAAGGATATAGTGGCCTTCTTTGTGTCTCTTAAGCATTTTTGGTTTGATATTTGCTTTGTGAATAAGATAGCTACCCCTGCTTTTTTCTGGGCTCCTGTGACATGGAGAATTGTTTTCCACCCTTTCACTTTCAGTCTATGGGCTTCTTTTTGCACTATGTGTGTTTCTTGGATACAACATATTGTTGGATTTTCCTTCTTAATCCATTCTGATAGTCTATTTCTTTTGATTGGTGATTTGAGGTCATTGACATTGACGGTTATAACTGATATATACTGACTTATTATTGCCATGTTATTGTCCTTTTGTTGACTCTTTTTACTTTTCCCTCTCTCCTTTTAGTTTCTTGCCTTGCCTATTTGATTTGGTCTGTTGGGCCTCATGGTATTGTGACCTTCACTGTCCTTTTCTAGGATATTGCTTAGAATTCCCTTTAGTGCTGGCTTGGTATTAATGAAGTTTCTCAGGTGTTCTTTGTCATGAAAGTATCTTATTTCACCATCCATTTTGAAAGAGAGTTTTGCAGGATACATCAGTCTAGCTTGCAGGTTGTTTTCTTTAAGGACTTGGAATACCTCACTCCAGGCTGTCCTTGACCTGAGGGTTTGTGTTGAAAAGTCTGCACTGATTCTGATGGGCTTTCCTTTGCATCTGATTTGTTTCTTTTCTCTTACTGCTTGTAGTATTTTGTTCTTCTGTTGGGTTTCTGAGATCTTGATTATCGTGTCTAGGTGTAGAATTTTTTTATCGTGGCTAGTTGGAGGCTTATATGCCTCACTTATCTGTGTGTCAAATTCTTCCCTTCTGTTTGGGAAGTTTTCTATCACTAAATCTGTGAACAGCTTTGTTCAGTCATTTGTATTTTCTCCTACTACTTCATGGATTCCTATCAGTCTTATTTTGCACTTCTTTGCATCATCTAGGAGTTGTTGGATCAATATCCCATGATCCCTTACTGATTTTGAGACCTCTCTTTTTAAAGTCACTGACTGCAATCCTATCTTCTATAGCTGAAATTCTATCTTCACATTCATTTATCCTGCTGTGAAAACTTTCTGTACAGTTTTTAATCTCCTGGATATCTGTTTGAATCTCTTTCATGGATTCCATTTCTTTCCTATGTTGGGCATTTATTGTTTCCATTTCTTTCTTATGCTGGGCCTTCATGGCTTCTATCATGGTCGTGAGCTCATCTGTGTTTTTGTCAGTTTCTGTTGTAGAGTCTCGAATCATGACTTTCATTTTGTTCACCATCTCTATGTTTATCTGGGGAATTATTTGTGCTTTGAATTTTTCTAGACCTTGTTCGATCTCTTTTGTTACTTCCTGTGGTATGAGTTCAGGGTGTCCTGGTGGTTCAACATCACACTTTTCATCCTCATGTGCCCTAGAGTTTGACATTGGTAAACTGGACATCTTTCTTTGTGCCTCGCTCAAATGTTTTCTCATTTTTATTTTTGTTGTTGGGTTGTCCTTGGTTTAATTCCTTAGTTACTACTTAAATCTTCCTGATATAGTTGTGCTTTAGCTTTTGAGTCTCTAATGACTCATAGACATTCTTATTTTCATAATATCAGAGAAGACAACTCATTAAATCAATCACAAACCTTTTGCTCAATTGATACAATCACCAACACAGTAGCATCAAACACAACTTACAAATTGACCATTTGTGTTAGTCATTAGTCTATCACCTTTAAACCATATGAATTAATAAATTAATTAATTAATTAATTAATTTTATTAATTAATAAATTAGTTAATAAAATGAAGCAGCCCAAGAGATGTTTGCAGTAAATAAACTCTTCAATATAGCATCTTTACTGTTTAGGGTGGAGGCTTAGACAGTTAGGATGAGAGGAGTAAATAAGTAAAAATATTGGAGAAGTTTTCAAGTGAAGCCAGAGAACCTAGGATGACCATACAAACTTTAGGAAACTGTTAAAGTCCAAAGGGAAAGACAGAGTGCAAGAATAAGGACAAGAATATAACACCTTAACAGTAATAGGAGCTCACTTTCCTTTGAAACTATTGACTCTTGAGTGAAGGAAAATGAGAGAAGAATAGAACATAAAGAAAAAAGAAAAAAATGATGAAAGAAGAAATCTGAATTAGGGCAGAAACAGGAACAGAAAGGGAGATGAGAAATAATAGGGGGGAACAAGAGACTGAGTTGGAAAAAGAGAACAGAAAAAAAAGAATTTGCAGAGTTGAATGAGGTAAAGAAAGAAGAAAAAGAATTTGAAGTCCCCTCTTGCTCTGGGAGCCACCATCACTCCAGCGCCAGGAGGGCTGCCTGGGCTCCAATCTACCACAGGAAAGATAGCCACGTCTTCTCCCACCAGGAAGCACCATCGCTCCAGTGCCAGGAAGGTAGCCCAACTGGGGCCCATGAATCCCCACAACTCCCCTACCCCCCATGGACTCTCAGACCTCCTAATTGTGCCAGTCTTTGGACCCACTCTGCAGAGGCAGAGGTGGTCATAAAGGGTATTTTTTTGAGTTCCCAACTTTGAACGTCTTTAAAGAAAGGGTGTGGGAAACCTGTAGTTGAACAGTGTGAAGTTCAGCCGTTCAGAAGGCTGGGGAACTCAATCTGGGCCTTGCAGCCTGAGGTCGGTCTGTGTCATGGGGTTCAGCCATCAGCAAGCTGAGATCAGGGGTCTTGCGTCCTGGTTCTGTCTGAGCCCCATCCTAAATGATAAATATACTGTATTGAAAAGTTTGTTTACTGCAGACGTTTTGGACTGCTTCTTGATTTCAATTTAATTCAAATGGTTTAAGGGTGATAGACTAGTGACTACCACAGGTGGTCACTTTCCAAATTGTGCTTGAACATATGGTGTTGCTGATTGTATCAGTTGAGATAAAGGATTGTGGTTGATTAGATGAGCTGTTTTCTCTGATGTTAGGAAGATGAGAATGTCTGTGGCTCATTAGAGACCCAGAAGCTAGGGTGCAACTATATCAGGAAGATTTGGGAGATAACCCAGAGATTAAACCAAGCACAGCCCCACAACAAAAATAAAAATGAGAAAATACTTAAGCAAAGCAAAAAGACAGACTTCCAGTTCATCAATGGCAAACAGTAGGGCAAATGAGGATGAACAGGCCAAGAGTAAACTACCAGGACACCCTGAACTCAAAGCACAGGAAGTAACAAAACAGATCAATCAGGTTCTACAAAAATTCAAAACAGAAATAATTTGCCAGATATCCATAGAGATAGTGAGCAAAATGGAAGTCGTGATTCGAGACTCTAGAGCAGAAACTGACAAAAACAATAGATGAGCTCAGGACCGTGATAAAAGCCATGAAGGCCCAGCATAAGAAAGAAATGGAAACAATGAATGCCCAACATAGGAAAGAAATGGAATCCATAAAACAGATACAAACAGATATCCAGGAGATTAAACATGCCATGGAAAGTGTATGCAACAGAATAAAAGAATGCGAAGATAGAATCTCAGATATAGAAGATAAGATTACAGTCAGTGACCATGAAAAGAGAGGTCTCTTAAAAACAGTAAGAGATCATGAGAAATCTATCCAACAACTCCTAGATGATGCAAAGAAGAATAACATAAGACTCATAGGAATTCATGAAGTAACAGGAGAAAATTCAAATGATGTAAAAAAGCTGTTCACAGATTTAATGACAGAAAACTTCCCAAACAGAAGGGAAGAATTTGACCTTCAGATAAGTGAGGCATATAGGACCCCAACTAGCCACGATAAGAAAAAATCTACACCTAGACATATAATAATCAAGATCCCAGAAACCCAAAAGAAGAACAAAATACTACAAACAGTAAGAGAAAAGAAACAAATCACATGTGAAGGAAAGCCCATCAGAATCACAGCAGACTTTTCAACACAAACCCTTAGGGCAAGGAGAGACTGGAGTGAGATATTTCAAATACTAAAAGGAACAACCTCCAAGATAGACTGATGTATCCTGCAAAACTCTCTTTAAAAATGGATAGGGAAATAAGATACGTCCACAACAAAGAACACCTGAGAAACTATATGAATACAAAATCAGCACTACAAGCAATTCCATGCAATATCCTAGAAAAAGACAATGAAGCTCACAACACCATGAAGCCCAACAGAGCAAATCAAATAGGCAAGTCAAGAAACTAAAAGGAGAAGGTGAAAAAGTAAAAACAGTCAACGAAAGGCCAATAACTGGACAATAATAAGTCAGTACATATCAGTTATAACCATCCATATCAATGGCCTCAACTCACCAATCAAGAGAAATAGACTGGCAGAATGGAATAAGAAGCAAAATCCAACAACATGCTGCATCCAAGAAACACACCTAGTGCAAAAAGAAGCCCATAGACTGAAAGTGAAAGGATGAAAAATAATCCTCCATGTGACAGGAGCCCAGAAAAAAAAGCAGGGTTAGCAAACTTATTTGCAGACAAAGTAAATTTCAAACCAAAACTGATTCCATTATTATAGATGTAGGACAGTACTGTATCATACCTCTGTGAATGTAAAATATCTTGTACCTGCTTTATGATATGTAGTAGTGACCGTGCTTTATCAGAGCTATTTTTAATGATATTACTCTAGAATGTTCTCTTTCCAGATGATGAGTAAAATGCTAATAAAGAAATGGTGCTAGGTACCACAACAGCAACAGAAATTTGTTGTTTTCTGGGTATTATTATTTTCTTTATTTTTTTGCTTTTGTTTTTTTAATGGAGTGTGTTGAATATCTATAATTTTTTTCAGATGACTGCACAACCTGGAAAAGCTGTTGCTGTAATTGATGCATAACATACTGCTATTACTGGTTTTATATATATATATATATATATAATTTGAATTTTTGGAAATTTTAACTGTGCTGTCAACTTTGGAAAAACTTATTCCAATTTACTGTGTTGAGTTTGCATTGTACAGAAATTAACAGCCGTATTGGTCTAGAAATGTTAATTTTTTTCTATTTGTACTGGGGTAACGCACTGTATTAAATATGTAAGGTCATATCTACATGGGTTTGATTACAGAAACAAAGTATTCTCTAAATAATGAAAAACAGTATAAGACTATAAGAGCAAGAAGCAATTTAAATATGTTCAGGGACCATTTTCATCTTCAGAATTAAGGATTATTTTAATTTTACATCATTGCCTTTCTCTTTTACTTTCCTCTTTAGTTGTATTTTAGGATTCCCTATGTTTAATGTTCAGGCAGAGATTTCTTTAACTGAAATACCAAATAGTTTCTCTGGTGTGAAAAACTATAACAGTACACAAGATCCTAATGAGATAATTAATAATGTGAAATAGGAAGTAAAGGGCTAAAGGTGTAGGGAAAGTAGGAAGGGTGGGGGAAAGGTAATAAGGGAGAGGAAAAAATTTTGAGAAAATGAAAAAATGGAGATAAAGTGTTTATAAATGGGGAGGGGAGGAGGGGTTGAGGGAGGGCAAGGACAAGGGGAAAAAATGAGAATCAAGACCTATCATGTAAAGGTACAGGATCCCAATGAACCAATGATGAGTAAAACTATAGTATACCTAGATTGTACCAATAAACTCAATAAAAATAAAAAAATAATTTGAAGGGCCTCTTTCAGACTATATCTCTGCTGTCATAATAGACAATGTGTGCAGCCATGTGCAGAACTAAGTCCTTTGATCTCAGCTAGCCAATTGCAGACCCCTGAGATTCGGACTGATTTTGGGCTGCAAGGCCCAAATTGAGCCCCCTGACCTCCTGCAGGGTTGCACTCTGCAAAGTTCCACTACAAGTGCCCTCTGCTCTTTCTTTGAAGATATTCAAAGTCTGGAGCTCAGAAAAATGACCTTTATGACCACCTGTGCCTCTGCAGAGTGGATCCAAGGACTGCCACAATCAGGATTCCTGAGAGCAGGGGGCATGGGGGTCACAGGGGCACCTGTGAGGCAGGCTGCTCCTCACCAATTGGCCTTAGGCAAGAGTGAGAAGGGGCTCTGAGTGGCTGGCTGTCCCAGACCTTGGCCTTCCACCTTCCCCTGGATGCTGGTCATGGTGCAGGTGTGGCAAGCTCTTTTTAAATCATTTAAATATTTTAGTAGATAAGTTAAATTTGTGTGTGTGTATTTATATATATATATAAAATGTATTGAAAAATATGTACACTGTGCAACAGCTAAATTTAATAAATTAATATATTTGTTGCTCATATTAATCAATTTTTGTTGTGAGATTTAAAAACAACTCAGTGATTTTCAAGAATGCATACTATTCTTATTAATAATGTTCATTATGTTGCACAACTGATCTTTCAAACTTAATCCTCCTATCTAATGTTCTGTATTTTTTACTTATATTTCCTTAACCCCTCATATATGAAAAATTCATAGTTAGAGTTCCTCATATAATTTATGCATTAATATTTTTATCTGTTACCTAGTTTGCAAGTTTTTTAATCCTTCTATCCTTTGTCTTCTTAAACTACTCATGATTTCCTGGGTGATCACCTGATGACCAGGGTTTCAGGGACCCTTCAGGCCCTGGGGTGGACCTAGTGTTGTGGGAACTGGCCGGCTGTCAGGGGCTGGGCATTGGCTTGAAGCCCAGCATGCATGTGCCCACCTGGAGTCTGAAACTGAAGGAGGCTGACTGGCTGCTACTGAGGTAGGCTCCACATCGGGGTCTGAGACCAGATCTGGTTCTCTCTCTCTCTCTCTCTCTCTCTCTCTCTCTCTCTCTCTCTCTCTCTGTCTCTCTCCCCTTTTATAACTCACAGGGTGCTTCTCTTTAAAATCTATAGTCTAGGCTTAAAGGAGGTTTAACATGGGTAAGTGAAAGAGTCCTTCCTACCTGCTTCAATACGTCCTTTCTTTTGTCTGTGTTTCACCCTATTCTGTAATATCTTACCTGGTTTAGGTAGCTTCTGCTATTTTCACAGGTACCATTTATTCAAATTGATGATTCTCTACCTCCTCTGAGCCCCAGACATGCAGTACTCTATGAAGGAATGGCAGTGGGCTAGGGATTTGGCTCATTGATTCCACCACCTGCCTTGCAAGTACAAGGGCCTGAGTTTGATCCCAGGTATCAAAAAAAAAAAAAAAAAAAAAAAAAAAAGCAAATACTTTAGCTACTACATGAAAAGACACTGGTCCTGAGTGACATATAATGTCAGGATAGTAGTATTATATAAAATATTTCACATTAATCATTTGGTAAAAAATATATATATAAATAGTAAACAAAGATAAAAACTGATAATCCCAAAGGGAATTGCAAATTAAATCAGCAAAGATATTTAAACAGTGATCTTCCTACAAACCTGGGACATTGTCTCATGAAGTCAAAGAATAAAATGAGAGACAAAAAGAAGGAAGTCATGAGACAAGAAGTAAGAGGAAAGCACCAAATTGGGAGGCATCCTGCTTGCCAGAATGCTTTCCTTGTCATAGTCTATTATGAATAAGCAGAGCTTGGGAACTTGGTTAGTTATCACCTATGACAGGTTACTCTGTCACTTTAGCTATTTGGGATTCAGTCTCATAATATAGACTTTAAAGAAAATCAGCTGGCTAAGTTCAAAGAATCTAAGTTCAAAGGAAACTGGTCCCTCAGCATTTCTAAATTCCTCTAAGGTAGGGGGGAGTTGTTAACATAATATGTTCTTCCTAAAATCTTTCTTTCTTGAAAGAGTTCTTACCTTAACTCTATCATTTTATCATTTTTCCTTTTTTTTCATTTTAAGTATAACTAGCTGTATGGCTGAATTTAGCTCTTAATTCTGTTTATACATTATTTTCATTATAACCAGCCTACTCTATATTAGACCCTGTTCCTCACTAGGTGCCTACTTATAAGCCAACTAATTAAACCCTTTTACAATATCATTTATTAATTTATTTGCTTGTTCACTCATAAAAAACAAATATCAACTGCATCTTTCCTACTTTTCAGGTTTAGGAATTAATAATGAAACGTGACTGTAGCACCTTTCCTTTCTATATGGTAGAGCTCATAATTTTACCATCTGTTATCAATTAATAGTCAAATATCTAAGTAGGAAGAAAGTCTAATTTCATGATTAGAGCAAACTCAAGTCATGAGTTCTGGAATCCACTGACTATAATCCATTCTGTGCACATGAAAGATAGTACCAAGATAGCAAGATAGGCTGTCAAACCAGGAGAAATTTTAAAAGAAGAGCAATACAAAAAGACATGCTTTTTCTTTCCATGGTTTGTACTATTGATTTATTTCACAAATAGAAAAAAGAAACTTCAATGTTAGGAAAGAAATAATGCATTTGAAATCAAATTAGTGATTCTTTTATTGAGTGGCTCCTCTTCTGTTTCCGAAGACTATGTGAAACTTCTCAATGGGACCACAATTTAAATTTGGATTAGAAAGAAAATTGGGGGAAATCAACAAGGAATACATTTTTTTAATTTTAATAAATGAATTGCAGAGCAATTTTATGCAAAATATGTTAAATATAAGGGATTTTCAAAGATGAGTTTCACAGGTCAAAATGAGTTGAAATTTTGTGGTTTGGAGTGTAAGACACAGGATAAAAATTCTTAACAAAGGCAATAGGCATTCACATACATTGACACACATAGCTTGAACAACACAAAGGGTTCTTTTCTTGGTTCTGTGCAATTTCAGCAGGTATGAGTCACTTCATTTATGGTAACTAAAACCTAGGCAGTAATGCTATCCTGCTTAACATATTTTGAGCCTGGTTCAGAACACAGAAATTGACTCCACTTACTTTCTCTTGCAGCCCTTGTCTCTGATAGTTCATCAGGCTGGATTATGTGATGTCCTGTGACATAAGATTAAATGAGATGATTCATGTGGAAGCACTTTGAAAGTTGTAGACTGCATATTAGTTTTCTCCACTGCATCCATTATTCATGAGCAAGTGGGATGTTTCAGACCAAATAAGCAGGGCAGCAGGTTACTTGTTATTTTGTTGGCACTGGGAATAAATTCCTGCCTAAAATTATTGCCAGCAAGTTGCCACAGGAGCCTTTAATTTTTGCTTAGTGATTACTCCTCAGGGGAAAATAAATGTCCTTTTTGAACATCGCGTTGGGGAAGTTAACATAATAATTCTCCCATCATTTTTTTAGTAGAATATAATAGGATATTTTCTTTCCCTTTGACAGAAAGACTAATGTATCTCATGAGAAAAATTGAGTATGTGTAACAGACTGGGTTTCTCTACAGTAGGCAAAAGTAGGTTGATGATCTGGGGCAGCAGGAGGAACTTGGAGGAATAAGAGTAGAGTGATGAGAGGCCCCAAGACTGAGTCGGCAGAACCCTCTCTGCTCTTTGGCTTTGTAACTGACTGATTTTTATAATCTTCAGTATTTACTATTTATTCTGGATATACATATTTTAATAACAAGATTGCCAAAGTTGGAAGATTCTAGGCAGTTTAGAAGCTATAAGAAATCTCTAGAAAGCATTACTTCTGTGATCATACATGGATTTAAGGCATTTCCCCTCTAACTTTTATTCTTTGTATCTATTAAATCTAAAAGTAAATGAATCTTCTTTCTGCCTTATTTGCTATTAACTTTTTATGCATTTCAAATCTTAAAGTACAATTTAGATCAGGCTCACTAGTAACACTTCATTTTTTAAAAAATTAAATATAATTGAACTGTATTAAAAAATTTTTATACAATTGTATATCCAAGAAAAGTGTTAGAATAAACTTTAGTAAACAGTTTCCATGATTAAGTTAAAATGAATAAGAAACACATAACTTAAATGACTTTAAGAGAAGTAGGAGAACCATTGCACGAGGAATAATTTCTGGTTGGACCAAATTTGTGAACATTTAAGATAAAGAAGACACTAGATTTATTGGGATGATTCATGCTTTTCCCATTACTACAAATAGTATTTAAGGGATAACTGATCTATGTATCTATGAAGTGATTTGTCAGGTCTGCTTTTAACGAGGCATCCATTCAATTTATACGTTACACCTCCATGGGTTTTGTAGTATGTTGTATAGAGACTGGGAAATAAAGTGTGCGATTGAGGAACACATTTATATTCTAAGGTAATTTTTTCAGAGAAAACTCAGCTTTATGTTAATTTACAATTCTCCTTCAAGGTATTGCCCTGTCCTCATATTCTCAGCTACTTCTCTTTGTCTCAATATCTCCTGTTTTGCCTGTTTGGATCATAAGCAAGGATCAGGTAGTCAAAGAGAAGAATTCAAACTTCTGGTTTGTTTTCATACCATTTACTACTGTGTTCATTCATCTCACAGAAAATACAATTTTTAATGTCTTGTACTATATCTGTCCTTTTCCAGTTTTATTGAGATAGAATTAATCTTTGTTGTCATTGTTGCTTTTCAGCACCAGAGTGAAAGACAGATACCATGCATAGACATTTGTGTCTGTTTGTAAAGGGCTCTTCACAGCCAGGAGATGCTGTGAGCCTGACACTAAGAAAGACGATACCACATCCAGGCACCTGATATTATAGCATTGTAACTACAAGAAACAGGCTCTGTGGAAATAAAATTTCAGAATATACTTTTGGGAAATATTTTTAATTCACATCAAGTGGATTCCAAACATAGCATGTCACATTTCATTAACTTTTCATATATTTAATAAATTATTGCCTAGGTATTTTATATATATATATATATATACATA
>NW_022900914.1:57802523-57810303 GCF_012274545.1 Fukomys damarensis
ATATATATATATGTGTGTGTGTGTGTGTGTGTGTGTGTGTGTGTGTATATATATATATATATATGGCTTTCCATTTATTTTGCACAGCAAAGTTGAAACACTTGTTTAAAATGAGGAAGTGGTGCCAGGTATGGTGGTGCATGCCTGTAATCCCAGCACTCGGGAGGCTGAGGCAGGAGGATAGCAGTGAGTTCAAGACCAGCCTGAACTATATAGTGAGTTCCAGATCAGTCTCAACTACATAGTGAGACCCTTCTCAAAAATCCAAAAAGAAAAAAATAAAATAAAAAATAAAATGAGGAAGTGGAACTATAAAAAATTTAAATAACTTAATCTCATAAATCTAGTAAAAAAAATTTAGGCTGACCATAATGATTAATTCTGACTCAAATGTCTGTGTTCTACCTCTTTAAATACATGAATAAATATAGATAGGACTATACTTATAGAGAAAAATAGAATATCAATACCTGGAGATATAGATGCTAATTACAATTTTCATGCAAGTAATTTTTCTTAATATAAAAATTATAAAAGGAAGGGGTTCAAAGAACAGCAGAGGACACCACAATTATCAAGATAAAGTCTTCTAAAAATTTACTTTCCGTAAGAACATGAATACAGCAGCAAAAACCATCAAAATCACTTTTGTTAGAACTCTGAGTTTCAGTAAATGTTAGCAACAATTAAATAAGTAAGAGAAGCCAGCTTTGTAATATTGTAACTTTTCCTATTCTTATCACTGTATCCTTAGCTTTTCAGTAGCCTTGAAAAATCAACAGACTCTCAGCACTTGGGAGACTGAGGCAGAGGGATTGTAATGGTTCCAGCCCAGCCTGGGTGACATAGTGAGTTCATGGCCAGCCTGAGTGACATTTTGTTCCAAAGAAAAAAAAAAGTTTTGTCAGATGTGGTGGCACCCATCTGTAATCTCAGCACTCAGGAGGCAGAGGCAGGATTGCCACAAGTTCAAGATCAGCCTGAATTTCAAAGGGAGATCCTACCTAAATATTAAATAAATAAACAAATAATAAAAAACAAAAACAAAGACAAAGACAAACAAAAGGCAAGCACAGAAGCTTTGGAAATCAGTAGCCTAGCAAATACTGCAGGAGCATAAGAGGACTGGTCCCCCCCAGGAACCTGATCAGCAATATTTAGCTTCCTGAGATGACTGACAACTCACTGAGAAGCTTAACTTCATTTAGTTAACCCAGTCCCAGTTGTTCCTTCTGTGAACAGCCTTCCCTGTGAGCATTTGTCAAAAAAACCAGCAGCAGTACTTCAAAATTGCAGCTGCCTGCTGATGATAGCACCAATTCTATCAATAAAGGCTTACCAAAGACCTTGGAAGGAAATCTAAAATCAAATGCCCATAGAAGGTTTTGAAAAATACTGACATATTCTTGTGAGTCTCTAAGGTAACACAGTTGTCCAAGACTGCACATGCCCCACAAGAACTGAAGAACTATTTTTTTTCAACCTGTAGGTGACCTGAAGTCTCCATAGGAGGAGGGAATAGACTAAGACTCAGAACTTAATTAACTGTGGAAGGATTGAAAAGCACAAAACAACACATGCATACTCAAACACAGACACACACACAGAAAATTATCTATTCAGGATATTGAAAGAATATCTGCCAAATTAATATATAACAAAAACCTCACCAATTAGAGATTTCAGCAACTGAACAAAAGAAATAATAAAAATTTACAGATTTTACTCTTGTAAAGTCAGTGGGCAAAAAATAAGAAAACAACAGTGAGAGTAACAATAAGAAAAAAAAAGTGTAAAATTTAACTGGATCCACAAAAGTCCCTAAATACCAAAGGTGATCTTGAGAAAGAAAAAAATGCCAGAGACATTGTACTGATTTCAAACTATTATAAAACTATAAAGTGAGAGAAAGTAAGTAAGCCATCTCTCTGAGAAGTGGTTAATATCCAAAATACAAAATAATTCCTTACAATTAAAAAGGAAAACCTTTAACACAAAACTCAATTTTTAAAATGGGAAAAAAGAATGAAAATTTTTACAAAGACAGGTAAACATGTATCAGGCATAAGAAAAAAATTCATCATATCATTAATGACTAGGGAAACTCAAGTCAAACCCACAATTAAATATCACTGCATGTCTCTTAGGGTGGATATAACTGTTGATGAAGTGAGGAGAAATAGGAACATTTATACATTATTAGCGCAAATGGAGGGTGGTGTAGCAGTTATGGAAAACACTAGCAATTTTCCTCAAAAATCTATAGTTATTAACATCATTCTTTTATTTTTATTATTGTTTATTTACTGGTACTGCTTGTGAGGCAGGTGGCAGCACCACTGAGCTAAATCCCTGGCCCCACCAACATCATTCCAAAGGAATAGTTTTCCAGGTATTTTATTTTCTTATATGTTGATGTTTTTTCTTAGCAGTGCATGAAAATCCATTTGTTATTTTTCACTCCCATATGTTTTATTCCAGTAATCTTTTCTTAAATGGTGTCTCTTGGACCCAGTTTTCTTCTTTAAAATTTAGGTCATCTTCTCTGTACTACCATGTTTTATTAAAGGCTTTGCAGATAATCGATATTTTGAAAATGTAGGGCTGAATGAACCCAATGTACTTCAATTTTAGTTTTTGTTAACTCATTGATGACCTTAGTTGAGTTCCTCATTGTGCTCAGTCTCAGTTTCACGTCTTCAAAATGTGGGTAGTGGTGTTTGTTGGTGTATTTTCTGCTTAGTCAAAATGAGATTGGTGTGAATCTGTATGCTGAATTTGATCTTTTTCATTTTATTATATTTCTAGAATATACTCAGATAACCATGTTTTGTGGCTAAATCTCGCTGAATCTCTTATTTACATTTCCACACTTAATTGCTTTTAATTTTACAAGCTTTTATATTATGCTTCAGATATGCCAGGTATGATTCCAATCACTTTATAAATCTAACAGTCTTAACCTGTGCGTTATATTCTCTGCATTATATTCTATTATCCCTAATTCATAGACGAGAGAAGTACAGGAAGTAGAGTTGTTTAGATTTATGCCATGACTCATGGCATCTGAATTTAAACCCATTCATGGTATGTAAACATTCCAGTCTGCGGCTTCAGGGCATGGTCAGCTTTCTGTTCCTGACCTACACAATTTAAAGGTGGAAAAGATTTACCTAGGCTCATGGTTTCTGGTTGTGATTGGCTGGTTCCAGGGCTGGGAGTCTGAGGGGAGGCAGAATGTGCTGGTAGAAGAATGTACTTGGGCACAACTCATGGGGGTCAAGAAGCAGACAGGGAAAGAGCTGGAGAAAAGTTTGCCTACCCAAGGCATACTGGTGACCTCCTTCCTCCGAGTGAGCCAGACCTCCCTGACAGTCCACTCACTGATGTGAATCATCGGTGGGTTAATACACTGACGAGGTTAGACCACTCGCAATCCACTCAGTTCTGAAAATTCTACCGCTGAGCATTGGAACTTTCTGGGAGGCATCTTGAATCCAAACAATTGTATGTGTGTGTGTGTGTGTGTGTCCAGGATGCCAGCAAATGATTTTCTACAGTGCTAAAATATATAGTAAGTGCTGGACCAACTAATGACTTCCATTCCAGGAGAAGGTTCATACATTAGAGTTGCTCATCATCTGACAGTGAGTCTTACACAGTACACCTGTGAACGTTCACAGCTTGAATGTGCCTTTGTTGTGGGCTTACTGCATGGGGAAATGTACATTTAATGCATGCCCAAAATGTGTGCCCAGAAGATGTTGCCAGCCCTGTTGTAGACCACTGGATGTTCCAAGCAGCTGCTCAAGCCATAATGTACATATAAGAACCATGGATTCACATTCCAATGCACATACTACTTCAGCAGATCTGGGGTAACTTAATAGCTGCAGTTTCTGTAACTTCTCAGCTGCCACTGTTGTCCTTGGTATATGGGCTAGACTTTGAGCAGCAAAATTAGAAACCTCTGCAGTGTTCAGGGAAGAAGCCTGGTGATAGATGGTGCTTTAGGAAGATTCTGGTCCTGAGCATACAGGCATACAGGATGCCTTGTTCAGGAGAGGATAAGTTTGGAGAAAGCTGGATCTCTCTCTCTCTCTCTCTCTCTCTCTCTCTCTCTCTCTCTCTCTTAAAGCTCTCACTTCACAATGACTTGCAATAGCATTACTCTAAGCTTTTCAAGTTTTCTTTGATATAATCCAACAAAATAAAATTCTTACATATGTCAAAATTAGTTTACAATTGGTCTGCAGTTATCATTATCTTGGACGTTAGAACATTCATTATTATGTTTTATTATCATGGAGGACAAAACAAATTCTAATATTTATGGTTAAAAAGGTATTTACCTTAGGAAAGAATGGAAAATGGAAAGCCCAGGTTTGGAGTGAATTAATATTCAATATGATGGTAGGAAAAGAAACAGAAGAAATGAGATATGTAAGAGGATCTGGGAAGAAAGTTGTGAAAATGTCAGTTTCGGGCCAGGGATTTATCTCAGTGGTACCGCCGCCTGCCTCCGCAAGTGCAAGGATCTGAGTTTGATCCCTGGTATCAAAAAAGAAAAGCTAAAAAAGTCAGCCTTGATAATCATGTATGGGATAGTGAAAATATCTGGTTAAGATCATTCGGGGCCATTTCATGAACAATTTAATGCTCCAAAGCACGTAAATTTCTGATGGCAGATAGCTGCTTAGTGAGGGAAACTGTGAGGAGTGGAGCAGATCACACAAGGAGGACACATATGGAAGGGGGTTCCCTGGGGCAGGTAAAGGCCTCCTTCGTGGCATCCAAGGGTGTTTCAAGATAACCAGTGCCTTCAGAACTCACTGCTTTCCAGAAAACCTATGACATTTGCGGTTATCATTTGACAACCCCGATCACCTCCTATGTTTTAAAGTGCAAGCAAGAATTCTTTCTTGACTAATACACAAGAGGCATGGGAGAGTGAGTGGGAAGTAGAGGAGAAAGAAGCACAATATAGTCCCAACCATCAGCTGTCTAGTGGGGAAAACCGTAACAGTTGTCATTCCACAGGATGACTTCTACAGGAAAGGCACTTCCTGAGAACAGGAAAGCACACACTGGAAGAGTATTCCTGCCTGAATCAATTGAGACAAAGGATGGCTCATAGATTATAAATTTCCCATAACAATGAGGACTTGATTCTCCAAACCTCTCTCAATAAGTCAGTAAGAAAGCACCTACTTTGGAGCAGTAGATGGGAAAGGTAAAGTCAGTGACAGGAACAGTCCGGTGAAAATCTGGCATGTTTGGGATGCAGGGGTGAGGGCTGATCTTGTTTCTAATGGCATATTAACAATTTTATAAAGATCAGAGATTTTGTTAAACTCGACAATGCCAATTTCTTTAATAAACACGGTATTTCAACAAAGGGCACACATTCATTTTTTTTGTCAACTAAGAACATATTTCTTTAATGATGCTTGCAGATGTCAATCTGCATATGTTTCAGACTCACCTCAAGCTAGTTTGCCTAAATTTACTTATTTGAAGATGATGAATTATTTATAACAAAAATTTCATAAGCTGCTAACACTCGAGCCTTTCAAGTTAAATGCTGAAAGTCAAATTCCTTTTTCCAAGTCATTAAAAAAAAAACCACCAGGCTGTAGCCAACTTTTGAAGCTGTAAAGAAGCGAAACCGAGACCAAGCGAGGGAGAGTGACTGGGTAAAGGTCACACTGCTAACTGGGGGCTGTGACATTTAGAATTTGTTTTGCTTCAGTGAGTTTCTTCCTTTGAAAAAGTAACGTCAGAAATCAAACAAATAATATGACAGGGGGAATAAAAGCTTCAGATAGCAGAACGGGAGGGAGAGACCACAGGAGAAGAGGTACCCATTGTACGTGATTTACAGGAACATTTTATCCATCAGGACAGCAGCAGAGCACAGTGCTCGGAAGGACAGATGCTGAAGCTGATGCACTCTGAATTCCAAATCAGCATCTTACCAGGTAAGTGAACTTCACCTCTGCACTGTGGTGCACTGCATAATGCGATGCTTTGCTCAATGCCTGACAGTATATATGATGGTCTTCTGTAAGCTTATAGTGGAGATGAGCCGGGGTTTAGCTCAATGGTTCTGCCGCCTGCCTCGCATGCACAAAGACCTGAGTTCTATCCCAGGTACCCAAAAAAAGATTATAGTGGAGCTGAAAAATTCTTACTGGAGATATGGTGGCCAGGATAACGTCATGCTGTAACACGTTGCAGCACTCGTGTTTGGGATGATGCAAACGTAAATAAACCTACAGCACTGCCAGTAATATAAAAAGAAAAAAAGATAGCCCATGAAGTTGATATACAGTTATTAAAACGACACAGATAATAAATTATAACTTACTGGTTTATGCATTTACTGTACTATGGGTTTTATATTATTTTAGATGTACTCCTTGCACATATAAAAAATTTACCATAAAACACTATGCTGTGTTACAGACTTGTATCTCTTGGGTTTACCACACAAGCTATAAGACCGACTAACTCACGCCATCTAGGTTTTTGTGTGTACTATGATGTTTGCACAGTGAGGAACTTGCCATGTGACACAGCTCTCAGATGTATCCCTCTCATCAGTCAATGTGACCATTCAAACTCCGTGTGCAAATATTGAAACATCTAAAAAATACAGGAAGACAACAGATTATCTCAGATTTAATTTATTCATCCATTTCAAAGTGAATAGCATACTGTTTCCACCAAGTTGTGTTTAACTCTTATTAATTTAGGCAGTGGCTTCCAGGAGGACTGCACCTGTCCTAAACTTTCTACTCTGATGGAGAATTAGGAATCACTGAAGAGGAAGGCTTAACAGAAGCCTTAAGAGACTACATTTAATTTATTCATCCATTTCAAAGTGCATAGCATACTGTTTCCACCAAGTTGTGTTAACTCTTACTAATTTAGGCAGTGGCTTCCAGGAGGACTGCACCTGTCCTAAACGTTCTACTCTGATGGAGAATTAGGAATCACTGAAGAGGAAGGCTTAACAGAAGCCTTAAGAGACTAAAACATGTTCTTATGTCACTAGAAAATCAGTTGCATAGATGTGAGCAGGAAGAGCCATTACAACCTGGAAATACAAAGAGAAACACTTAGAAAAAACAGGCACAGCAGAAAAAGGGAAGAAAGATGAAAAGCACGATGCCCTCTTTTTGTATGTTACAAGAATTACATTCTAAAATATCAGATGTTAGTGATGGCTGTATTCAAGATCATTTAGACCAGTAGATCCATGTTACAGATATACAGCCTAACACATTCAGAAAAGTCATTGTATTATGACCACATCTGTCTATACAAGAATTTGCAGAGAATCCATGGTTTTTGGCTTCCAGTCTATTGAACTCAGGGAAGCAGAGTAGGCCCTTACCAAAATGGAGTGAGTGCATTAATTTACTTTCCATGTTAATTGCGTACTTCCTTAGTATCCTAATTCTAGCTCATCTGTACAAATTTCAGTTTTATGGATGAGACCACAACAGTAAGTGACTGATGCTTATCACTAGACGATACAGGGAAATAAAACATTCTTTCTACCCTCTTGGAGCTCTCACTGGACCTGAGAATAAAACTGACATCTAATAGATTAACAAGAGAAAATCATGCAAGTTGAATATAAGTTTTATATGACTTGGAAACATTGACAAAAAAATGAAGACCAGGGCTAGAGATTTAGCTCCATAGTGCTGCCATCTGCCTCACAAGCGTAAGGGCCCGAGTTTGATCTCCAGCACCAAAAAAAAAAAAA
>NW_022900914.1:57810971-57814675 GCF_012274545.1 Fukomys damarensis
GAAAGACTAGGAGTGTTATTCTTTGAGAACATAACCAGAAATTTATTATGATCATGTTTGCTATGATACTTTGGCAGTAGTAGGCTTACCAATCCATTTCTGGACATCACCATGCAGCAAGCATTATTTTTAAAGCAATATTGCAGCCTCAGAGGGCATTTATGTAGCAGGCAAGTGAGTATCTTCTATCACTCAGGGCTGGATGTGTGATACTTTAATCTTCCCCAAAATATCAAGCACATTCCTTCAAAGCTTGTCTCAAAAAGGGAAGAATCCATGTACAGACTCCATAAAGACTGAAAAAGCTTTGAAGTAGGAACTTCCCGGAGGAAAACCAAAACGGAAAAAACTTTATTTTAAGAAAAAGAAACTTAAGAAAGCTTAGAGGTGTTTTATGCTTTGGAATACCATGCCTGTCACAAACCACGGAAGCCATCAAAATGCACACCTGTCCATCATGGTTCTCCTTTTCTCAGGAACCCACTAAATATTTGTAAGAGGAATCCAGGGTGCTGTCACTTTCTCACCTGCATAGCAGTTCCAGGTACTGAGGAGCTCTGGGAACGAGGAGCTTTCAGCAAAAGAGCAAGAGATGTCTGCAAAGAGTCAGAAGGCAAGACCACACTGGTGCTTCATCATTGAGATATTTAGGGACAGTGATTCTCTGGGTGCTGCTTGGTTTTTGTGTTTTGGTTTGTTTTTTCTTTATTATCTGTCTACTAGGTTTAATCGTATTTGTGGTATTTATAATGACTCTGGTCTGTGACTGCTAAGCTTTGATAGTTAAAGCAAATACATTCTTATGAGACCTATTATATGGGATCAGGCTTTTGTTAAATAGACTGCATTTCATTATACTATTCTCCTGGTCATTATCCCCTCAATGTTATTACACAGTAAGGTGGCTGGGTCAAATGACCAAAAAAGTGAAATTTGAACAATAGCATGAAAACTACCATACATTAAAATAAGTTCATTTTGCTGTCTTCCTTTTTTTTCACACACAAATGGGTTTATAAATGCCATTACCTATAAAGGTGACAGACATACAGCGATAAGGCTACCAGAACTGCTTCCACTGTATTTTCAATTGCCCTAAACTGGAAGTGCTACAAATTGATGAAAAATTCAGCACTAAACAGAGCACCATCTAAAAGCAAACTTTCACTTTATGCTCATAAAGTTCAAGCAGATTACAGAAAAAAAAAAAAACAAAGACACAAGGCTTACTATGAAACTATCAACTATAAATAAGTCCTAAATATGAATTTAAAATGAAAATAAACTTAGAATTCCAACAGTCAGTACCTCACAATGGGTGCAATACTTTCAACATTCTGGGGAAAAATATTTCTAATCTTAAATTCTGTGTCCAGTTAAACAATAAAAAATGAGAAACAACAAAAGTATTAGAAAATATGCAAATATAAGAATGAAAATAAGGACAAAAATAAACTTTGAACTTTTTCTCTCTCAAAAGTGAAATTTAAAATGTTATCCCTCAAAATCAAGAAAATATGCCAAGAACAAAGAGCTTGAGAGAACTATAAGATTGAGAACTAAATACTGAAGTGAAATGAGCTTAATTTGCAGTCCTACAGCTCTGTAGCAGGCAGAAACAGCAATCTGTCCAAAATGATGATGGAAAACTCAAGTACCCTGGTTAAAGGCAAGAAGAAAGTGGATAGGACGAACTGCCTGTGTGTTTCCATGTGTGGATGATGGATTTACATTTCTGTGAAAGGCTGGGGATGCAGCAGTAATAAATACATAGAATTTCATTAATGTCAAGTACTAATTACACACGAATAAATTTCCATGATAAAATGTAAATTTAGTTTAAAATATGATTCAGAACAAGACTGCAATTCATACTCGGGGTAATATAAAGAGACTATTAATTTTATCAACACATGAAACTCATCCAAGGATCTTACAAGATACATTTATGTGATTGCAGTGTGTGTGTGTATGTGTGTTTATGTATGAGTTTGTTGGTGGGATACATTGTAATATCTTACTCTTCCCAAAATAAAAGGAGCATTCTTTAAGAACTTGCATGTGTGAGATTTTGGAGTGGAACTGAATTTGGAGTTAGAGTGCACCTTTGGAAGGTACAGCTATTCTTCATTCTACGATTTAGTCTAATATTTAACACCAAATTTTTACATGCTTCACTATGAAACAGAAAATGTGAGATTGCTGTTTGTTTCTTTGTGTTTTGCAAAAATTGCTTGCTCAGACCTGGGCAGTCTAGAGTTGAGGCTGAGAGGTGGTCACATCCTAGGTCTCAGGATGGATAACACTGCTATTGGAACCAGAGAAAACTTACAGAAATAAGCAGAGACAGAAGGGAAATAGAGGATTGTGACTGCTACTTCTCTGCTCACTTCTACAGTTAGCCTGTGTTATTTTAGCATGCATGCTACAACTTGCTTTTCACACTTTCTAAAGAGTGTGTGCTGTCCAATTAGATGTTTTGCTTTCATTTTCTTTTTTTCTCTTCTACTGCTCAATAATACCTCATAAATGACTTTGGGAAAACTCTGTCACTTTTAAAGATTCTGAAGATGGTTCTACTACACTGTGTATAAATTTATTTATTTCTATATGATTTCCTTTTATTTTTACCTTGAGTATATTATTTTTGTTGAAAGAAAAATTCCAGAAGTTTTAGCACTGTCTTGTGGTTTGGAACTTTTTCACTGAATGTGTTAGTGCTTCATATGAGTTTCCCTCCAGGGAAATAAATGGTGATTAGAAGAATGAGGATTAACCTGTGTTTCAGGCGATTTCTGCCCTTCATTTGCACGTTTCAATCACATCTTTCTTTCTCTGAGAATTTGCTGTTTGTTTCTTTGTCTTTTGCAAAAATTGCTTGCTCAGACCTGGGCAGTCTAGAGTTGAGACCGAGAGGTGGTCACATCCTAGGTCTCATGATGGATAACACTGCTATTGGAACCAGAGAAAACTTACAGAAATAAGCAGAGACAGAAGGGAAATAGAGGATTGTGACTGCTACTTCTCTGCTCACCTCTACAGTTAGCCTGTGTCATTCTAGTATGCATGCTACAACTTGCTTTTCACACGTTCTAAAGAGTGTGTGCTGTCTAATTAGATGTTTTGCTTTCATTTTCTTTTTTTCTCTTCTACTGCTCAATAATACCTCATAAATGACTTTGGGAAAACTCTGTCACTTTTAAAGATTCTGAAGATGGTTCTACTACACTGTGTATAAATTTATTTATTTCTATATGATTTCCTTTTATTTTTACCTTGAGTATATTATTTTTGTTGAAAGAAAAATTCCAGAAGTTTTAGCACTGTCTTGTGGTTTGGAACTTTTTCACTGAATGTGTTAGTGCTTCATAGGAGTTTCCCTCCGGGGAAATAAATGGTACTTAGAAGAATGAGGATTAACTTGTGTTTCAGGCGATTTCTGCCCTTCATTTGCGCATTTCAATCACATTTTTCTTTCTCTGAGAAATGGAAACATTGAAAACTTCACCATATGTGTTTTTTCAAATGTTAAATACCTAGAGAGATCAACTAAAGATTTGCTAATTGATGTTGACAGGTTGATTTCAGAGCTCTTTTTGGATGTCTAGTTCTTGGATTCACTAACTTTAAATTTGTTGAATTGTTGTTCTAATAAAATTGTAGATGGGGAGGGGAGGAGGGGGTGAAGGGAGGGCAGAGGTAAG
>NW_022900914.1:57816265-57904908 GCF_012274545.1 Fukomys damarensis
ACAATGACACAAAGTCAGTAAAATCTGTGCAGTGACAAAAAAATCTGATGTAAAGTTCCTATAATAAATTCCAGGATCCAAATATATAGACAAACCAGATGGTAATGGAGATTTGGTGAAGTCTCAATTACATGAACAATCTAAGTAGAGCATTAATTAAAGAGTTGTAGAATAACTACAAGCCTAGAGATATACTAAGTAGATAAAACAAGAGGAAAGGAGGACCAAAACGAAGTTAGCAGAAGTTTGATAAACAATTACGAAAAATTATAACACAAGACTTATTAACCTAGTTGTGTCTATGTGTATTTGTGTTTTACATGAATGTGAATGCAAAGTAATAAAACGATGAGGTAAAATCACTTTATTATCACAAATCACAGACCATCTTACGTCTCTGTCTTTTCTTTTGAAATAGAACACCACCTATTTAAGACAATGATTCTAAAATACTATTTTTTAAATTGTGATAGTGTATGACAAAACTTGCCTTTAAACATCTTTCGCTCTGTTTCTGAAAGTTGTGTCGCCACAGATAAACCTCTGTAACCATTGAGCTCCGAGGTTTCACAGTGAGACTCTGTCTCTCAATCATATATATATATATAAAAAAATAATCTTTCTGTCTTACTTGAGCTTATAAACATACTTTTTTCTCACCCACTCAGAGCTCCCCATTATCTTCACTTTGAACTTTTTAGCTGTGCATGACCATGACAATGGGTTTATTATTATCAATCTGGTCCATCTGTCATATTGCTACCATGGTTTTTTAAACCAAAGGTATAGCACATCAATCTTCTGCCTAACAAACATATAAAGAAACAAATGAAAATATCTCCTTGGCTTTTTACTTATTGTATCCTTTATTTGTAACCTTTATTTCTTTTTTCTACTTTTCCACTTGGACTTCTTTCTAACAGCAATAGTGAATTTCTCTCTATTATACTTATTGGATAAATCTAGCCAAATTAAACTCCATAAAAGCACTAGCACTGTATTTGCTTTAAATATTATTCCTCATTCTAATTATTTTTTCAGGATTTTGAAAAATACATAATTTTCAATGGCAGTTCTTCATTAGCAACTGGAGAGTGAGTTAATGCAAAAATCATATTCACCTGATGATCGTGTTAATGACACATCATATTTATTTAAATGTATTTCTCCAGGTATTCAGGTTTACAAATATCTTATCTTCTTCATTTATCTATCTGTCTTTTGATTTATTCAATACTAAAGAAAGCTAACTGTATAACCTATCATAGATAAAGAATATGCAGGAATAAATAAGTATATACTGTCTGTCCAGAAGGAATCCTTTACAATCACAGAAAAGAAGACACTTATAAATAAACTCAGCAATGTCAAAATTTATGCATGATATTAAATAGTTCCATAGGAAGAGTGATTACCTGTCTTTGTACTATAGCCAGAGGACTGTTTTCAGAAGAAAGATATAAATTTAAAGGATGAATTAGCATGACCTAGATGGAAAGGACAAGGGATACATGAGTCATTCCATGGAGAAAGGATGACACTTACGAAGGCAATGTCTACCTTTGGAACTAATTGTCATATTCAGTTTGATCATTCAACTAATATTTTTGGTAACTGTTATATGTGAGGAACATGTGAAACTAAATATTCAGATTTATACTCATTAACAAAGCAATAAGGATAATCATACAGTTATGCCTGATCTGTAAAGATCAGCAATCTGCTTCACTAATCTGTGGCATGGTAATAAGATGGCAAACAGACCACTAGCAATTCATTGTGATTGCCTCTCACACAAACTGACATAAAGTTATCAAAGAAAGCCCTAAAAATGCCCAATGTACTAAACTGCCAAAATGAGAAAACAATGTCCTACTGGGTAAAACCCTAAAATGTTTGCTTGCGCCCAGAAGCAGGAGATGGATGGGTTTTCTGATATTTATCTCAGCACCTGTTCATTCTATTCACCAAGCTGCTTAATCATGTGTTCCTGCCAAAAGAATGACAGACCATATTTCCTAATATGTTTTAATAGTAAAAATAACAAAGTAGTATATGTGATTTATTTGGCGTAACACCTATAATTTGGGATGCTCCCAAATACTTAGCTGGGTTAATTTAGGATGACAGACCATATTTCCTAATATGTTTTAATAGTAAAAATAACAAAGTAGTATATGTGATTTATTTGGCGTAACACCTATAATTTGGGATGCTCCCAAATACTTAGCTGGGTTAATTTAGGAAAAAAAAAATCATCCTCTGGAAAGGGGAAATGTTTTCTCTAAATGTAGTCAAATTCTTATTAGATACAATAAAATCCAGAAGGAAGAATCAGAGATAATAAAAAGAAGAGTTTGCTGAATGGAAAACCACTTGTTAAACTGTTTGAAGGAGTCTGCGTGGCGGGCAAGCAGAATTTACAGTTCACAGTCTGGTAGAACTTCTGTTGGATGTGGAGGTTTTCTCAGTGTCTTCTGACAGGGTACAAAGAAATTTCCAAAGCAGAAATGGGGAAACTAAACCCACTCTACCCACAGAATAAGTTCACTGACTCTGGTTGCAGAAAAAGTTTTCAGGACTGGTCACTAAGAGGCACAGAAGAGATGTATTTAGGAAAGAAAAGTACTCACTCAAGAGTGGTGTGTGAGCTTTTGCAGAATGAGATGCATTATTGTCTGGAACTGGGACATTTCTGTTTCTCTTAAGGGGCTGCAAACCTATAAAATTTGTGAGTACATAGTAAATTCCATCTTTGTCTTGGCTTATAGGAAAAAGAACAAAATGATACATCATCTTCTACCCACTAGAATAACGGCCCATCTTACAGGTGAAAGGTATGAGCCAGCTTTTTGTTTGCTTATTTCTTTCGATTTTTTTGGCGGATGATCTAAACATTCTTGGAATTTTCTCAATCTGCTCCTTTATTTTAAAACTAATTTTCTGCCGTTTATCAGCTAAGCTCATTTACAGACTTATAACACTTCAACGGACTTCGGGTATGATAGGCCTAAAGAGAAGAAAGTATAAATTAACCTAGGGATCTAACATGGATAGACTTGGATAACTTTGACTTTGTTCTGGAAATTGTAGCCTTTATAAAGTTCATTTTTTTAAAATAATGATTTTCCTTCTCTCCTTCCTTCTTCTGTTTATTTCTCTTATGCTATCTCAAAAGGGCCGAAGGGTATCTTTTGAAGAGGTGATGTGTTCCAGCAGAGAGAAGGCCCCAGGACACAGGCAGGACTTCCATGCCAGCAGGCCGGTACCAGTAGGTAACCCTCCTCTCTAAGAAAAGCATTCTAGTCACATTTGAAGAATGGGAAACGAACACACAAATAAGCAAAAAGATATTTAGCTGTCCTAGTGGATAGCTTTCATGACATACCACCACCATAATAGGTCCAACATGGTGAAATAAACACTTCTAAATGGATCAAGTAAAATTCTCTCATTGTCTTGTAGGTTACTGGTAATTCAGCAGGAAACTGTCATTTGACTTGCACATGTAAGAGGAATAAATAGAAACAAAGCCAAAACCACAACTCATTCTTTTGAGTCATTTTTCTTGATATATTGTAATACTATATTCACTGTGACACCAAGTGACCTTCCTATAAACTAATCATTGTTTATCTAACTACTTGACCTCATTAAAATCTTAAAAGCTGTGTTCTATCAAAATTTTGATAATGCCACACATTGATTGAGCTAGAGGTTAGAAGATGTTTTGAGTGTTCTTTTACAAGGTGCCATTAAGAATAAATGTCACACAAAGACAGACAGAACTATTACAAGTTTCAAGTACACCGCTATGCTCCATATTTATGTACGTACATATGACACAATAGTTTTTTGCTATTTTTTGTTTTATCAGGTGAGCAAAGATCAAGTAAGAACATAGCAACATAACCTACAACTGTGCTTTATAAATGTCTCAAACGTAACAGTAAAATCTCCTGATAAATAACACATCGTAGTTGATTATTTGATAAAAGTCAGTGACTCCCAGGAGGCTAAATGTAAAACTCTTCATATCTTCCTAAAGGATGAAGGCAATAGATAATTAGTGTTCTCTCTGTCTCCGTCTCTGTCTCTGTCTCTGTCTCTCTCTCTCTCTCTCTCTCTCTCTCTCTTTTTCTCTGTCAGGTGATAATAAGAAGCTGCGAGTTATTTTCTTTCCAGAACAGTAAGCTAATTCTCTAATTCTCACAGCGTGAATGAAAACAATGGGTTTCTGAGCAGCCTCTGTCACGAAGTAGTTATGCATTTTATGAAAGAATTTAGCCTCCTAACTGCCAAAGTAGATTCATTTATTTTTGTCTAATTTGTAATTCTCTAAAAAAAAAAAGTCTTGCCCCCAAATCACTTGCTTATCCACAGTTTATCAAGGAAATTTTATAAGAAGGAAAAAAATAAAACTGGCTTTCAAAAATCTGAATCTGGTGCCTGTATCCTTTATCTAAATTAAATACTAGGGCCAGGGATTTAGCTCAGCGGTTCAGTGGCCTGCCCCGCAGAGCAGTTCGATCCCCCGGACCACAAAAAATAAATAAATAAATTAATTAATTAAATACTAAGTGTTCTCTCTCCTTTGTCTCTCATGTTCTTTTGCTTACATATAGGGTCAAGTATGGAAGAGAAATTGGAGAGAAAAGGATTGACAGACTCAACCTGTCAGGTGGCTAAACTGCATTACACTCCATGATGAAAATGAGACTAGCATGGACCCTAACATTTAATAATTGGTGCCAAGTTTTCTTTATGTTGGGTTTTTGTTTGTTTGTTTTGTTTTGTGAGACAGGATCTTGCTATGTAATCCAGGCTGGTGTCAATTTCACAGTAATCCTTCCACCTCAGCCTCCCACATGTTGGGATTGCAGGAGTGCACCACCATGCCCAGCAGGTTAGTATCAAATTTATAGACACTAAATTCTATTTTTTTCAATAGTACACTCACAGATCCTATTTGTGAATTGATAACTGTTGGGAAGAAGCTGGATAAGACCCTAACTGATTAGTGCCTTGAACTTGAGGATGTCATTTCAGCTCTCTGAGTTTTATTTTCTTCATCAGTAAAATCCAGACATGGGTCTAGCTTTCTTCTGCCCTCAACTCACTACATGTGTACAGTTATATAAGCATTATTTTAAATAGACTTAAGATTCATGCTTTCATTATCATATATTAGCTCATAAACAAGGGGATGCAACTAGTCACATTGTTCATTAACAAAAGAAAATTAATGTGAGATAATGAAAAGATGAAAATAAAGTGTTTGTAGATGGGGAGGGGAGGAGGGGGTGAAGGGCGGGCAGGGGTAAGGGGAAAAAATGAGAATCAAGACTTGTCATGTAAAGGTACAAGATCCCAACAATGAATGTAACTGTACTGTATCCCTAAAATGTACCAATAAACTCAATTAAAGCTGAAAAAACAAAACAAAACAAAACTATTAGAGGTCCCACTTACCCCCAACAATGCTTATACTCACTCACTATAATGACAATGGCTTGACTAGTGATACTGTAGCAGCGTAGACTTCTGTGCTGTCCACAGGGGAGTTTCCCTAAAAGCTTGCTAGGCCTGTGGTACTCCAGGCTTCTTTTTCCTCTGCCAAGACAGCAGTCCCATTCCCCTTCCATATTAGATACTTTCTCTAGCAAGAGCTCCAGTGAAATTAACAGGGAACAAAGCCACAACTGACCCAGTGTGCCTGTGAGGAAAGCCACTGACAAGCTTTGGTTGTTTAAGTATCTTGTTTTTTCTTTGCATAAAGTAACAAAAAGCTGTGAAACTGCAGGAGTAGACATATAAACATCATTCTACTGCATTCAAAACCCCTTCACTTAAAATCGTTCAATTTATAATATTTTAGCTTTGAAATCAAACACAAAGGGAAGACAGTTTCCACAAGAGCATGTGCAAAAACAGCCAGGGATTTAGCTCAGGGATTTAGTGTAGTGGTACAACCCTTTCACTTAAAATCTTTCAATTTATAATATTTTAGCTTTGAAATCAAACACAAAGGGAAGGCAGTTTCCACAAGAGCATGTGCAAAAACAGCCAGGGATTTAGCTCAGGGATTTAGTGTAGTGGTGCTGCTGCCATCCTCACAAATGCAAGGTTCTGAGTTCCATCCCTGGTATCAAAAAAAGAAAAAGAAAAAGAAAGTAAAAAAAAAAGAGTATGTGTAAATGCATTTATGGGTGAATTAAACATGTCCATGGTGCATTTTAGGGTAATTTTCCCTGGAGGGTTTCTGTGAAGCTGGTTGGGTAGATATATGTCCAGGTTGGCCCTCTGTGAAGCAGTTTGTTATTTCACAATATATCATCTTATGCCTTCTTGAAATTGTAAATCATGGACCAAAAGGTAGATGAAGCAAATTTCTTGATTTCCACTCTTAAGACAGTGGTATTTGTCTTCTGAGATTGCATTAATGATAATGATGCTAATAAAAATTAAAAAGAACTCGAGTTTGATGCATTTGAATGTTTGAAGTGAGATGTCAAACCATTTGCTTTTGCATTTATAAAGTGAACAGAAACATTGGCCCTTAACAGATTGGTTGGATAGTTATTGTGACCTGTTAGATAATTTGTCATGATATTAATCAATTGTGCTGCACAACTTTAACAGTGAGATAATAATTAAGATGGCCTTAAAGCCCACCTCAACTTTACTAAACTTTGGATAGATTTCTTCCTGACAAATTAATTTTCATTGTATAGAAACACTTACATTCTTAATCTTTGTTCTGGAAGATAGCCTTCCTGTACTTTCAGAAAAATCTACTTTCAGCTTAAGCAATTATGATTATGAGTCAAATATTCATGAAAATAGATGTGCTAAAGTTTTTAAGTTTTTCTTCTTTTCATTTTTTAAAACAATATAAAGTAATAGAAGTGTGTTGATATCCCAGTTGAAATTTGAAATTTGATTTCTGAAATTCTGATTTAGTTCTATGTTTCCATAAAAATGACCAAGACATTCTTTTTTTTAGCTGGAGTGTTCTGTGTGATACAAGGATATTTTAGATGGAAACCAAAAATATGATAATGGCAGGTCATTATTATTAACCCAAAACAATAAGCAAAAACTTTAGATTGATTTCTCATAAAATCTCATAAGTATTTTCAAATAAGTTTAAAGACATGAAATTGTAATATTTGAGCATTTTATTTTCAAAAATCATAATTTCATAAGGCTTAACCTAATAGCCATCCTGGACTATTTTATTAAATATAAATCTAAAGTCTAGGAAGTTAAGTAATGCATACCCCCAAAAAAATACAATTCTTGTAATTAGCATTGTTGATGCACAACACAAGTTCTCTTGAGTGCACATCTCACTAATTTGAGTAGCTATGACATTTGAGGCCAGCTTAGGCTACATAGAGACCAGACCAAACTACATAAGCAAGACCCTTTCTCAAGAAACCAGAGTAGGGTGGGGGAGAGGAAAGAGGAAAAGAAAGAAAGAAAGGAAGGAAGAAAGAAAGAAAGAAAGAAAAGAAAGAAATCTGACAGAATCTAACGTGTAGTAGGTCTTATTTTGGGAGACATTAAGTAATTACTATATTTAAAGCATTCTATTATATGCTGTCTGTGCAATGCACATTTGAGAAAAACATCTGGTCCTAAAGTTGTTTACTGTCTAAGGAGGATATTACTACTGGTTAAAATATATTTTCTCCTAAATTCGTTGTAGTCTTAACTTCCAGTACTGATGAATGTGACCTACTTCAGAAATTATCTCTACAGGTGACAAAATAAAAATGAAAAACTTATACTGAGCTCTGATCCAATATGACTAAGTCTTCAGAACAAAGGTGAAATTTGGACACCTTGAAAAATCAACAGGGAAAATCAGATTGAAATTGTGCTACCACAAATCAAGGACCTATGAGAAGGTAGAGAAAAGACTAGAACAGGCTCCCTCCTGTCTTCATGGGAAGCACGGGTCAGCTGTCAACTCCATTTTAGATTTCTGGCCTACAGAATTATGTAATGATGATAAAAGTCTATTATTTACTCTATCCAGTCAGTGGTCTTTTATCACAGCATTCATAAGAAACTAATACAAACACATTCATTAAGCACTAAGTAGCAAAATCCTTGTTTAAGGAATTCAGATAAAGTAGTCTAAATGTGAAGACACAGGAAAAAGAAGAGAAAGACGGTGTTCACCTACTACTAAAAAGTCAGTTTCATCTTGAAAGTAAATAATGAAACTATTAAAAGTGATAAATATCTTCAGTTGCTTACCAGCTGTGTGTAGTACAATCATTTTACAGTGGATAAATACATGAATGCATCACATTGCACCACAATGATATTGATTTAATTAATAATTTTAAAACAGCAACCACATCCTTTTTTTCTTTGTGTACATCTATTTTCCAGGATAAATACTGGGAACAATAGATTTTTGCTTGTATTTCCTTCCCTTTTGCATCTGGAACAATGCCTTATCACACAGTACTATCCAAATAGGTGAAGAAAGTCTTCAGGGGCACCTAGAAAATCTTCCTCTCTAGAAAAGAGGTTTATAAAGGGAATGCAGTTTCTTTTCTCATTTTTTGTGATTATATTTTTGTGAAAAAAATTGCTAAAAAGACAGAAGACAACAGAGATGAGAAACATATTGTTTCTCAACCTCAGACTCCTTCTACATAAACTAATACAACTCTGTAGCAATTTCAATTCAACATGTTAATTATAGGGACACAGGCAAACTGAATGATAGACAAAAAAAAGAAGAGAAAAAAGAAACATGATTATAAGGCAGTGGCAAGGCCTAATATGGACTTGGAGACAAGCGAATCCAACCATTCCCGGGGCACGATGAAAACTTTCAGGAACTTTTTGTATTCAAGGATGAATTGCATGTCATATCCTCTTTGAGACCTTGATTGATTTGCATTCTGTCCTCTTTTGAGATCATTTCCGCTCCCCAAATTGAAATAACTCCTATTTTCTGGAAATACCAATTTCTTAGTGTGGATGTCAAGGTTGCTAATATGTCACTTTCACAGTGCCTGGTGTCAAGGGTAGGAGAAAAGTAACAGCTCCCAGGGGTTCACAATTAAAATGGGCCCTGTTATGAAAGACAAATTATAAGAATAGAATAAACCATTTTCTGAACATTTATATTTCTTGAATACATGGGACGTATCCAAAGAAAAATAAATTTTCAACAAGATGCTTTAGGATTCCAATTTGTACACACAACATCTTCAGCAAAGAACACTACATTTGTAAAGAATCAACAAGACAAAAAGGAATTGGAGTTTCTAAGAGTACCAGTTTTAGGGTAAGACAAATAAATAGTAGTTAAAGTTTGGATGGTAAAAGTTGTTAAAGTGAATTCCTCTGGTGTCTTCATGAGGGTCTGAAGCTATCATCAGTGGTTAGCACTCTTCCTGCTAGAGAGAGGGGACACAGATTTTTGTCAACCCAGGCCTTACCTCAGGCAAGGGAACTGCAGAAACTCTCTTCCATCCGCTTCCCATCAGCTGCCATCAGCTCAACAATCCATACTTTGGGCAGGTAATGCATATGGATTTATCAGCAGAAAAATGAATGTCTAGGACTTCAAATAATGATAAGTTTCATGATTTTAAGAAAAGCTGGTTTTATATCTCTCTAGTGAGTAGATGGCACTGACAAATCCATATTCTGATGATAAACCCATATTCTGCTCTCACGCAATGTATAACCAACTTATGTGACCAAATACGAATGAATGAGGGATTCTACTGCTTTAATCATACCAACCTAAACAAATTTTCTGAGTCCAAGGATCTAGGTAGCTGCAGGTAGCCATGTTCCTGATAACTAACCATAGCATGTCTAGTTAGCCTTGAGAATGTTCTACTTTCCATGTTCTCAACAGTATAAAGGGCTTGTTCTTCCTGAAACCACCCCTGAGCACTCCCCTTTGAAACTGCATAAAATAAACACGCTGTCCAGACACTGGGTCTTGGTTTCTCCATCAGCGAGCCACACCCCACCTGGTCCCAGCTTTCTCTTTACATGTGTGTCTCTGTGTTTTTTCCTTATCTCCCATTACCCCCACTCAGGTCTCAGGTTCACTCGCACTGGTTGTGGCACAAGTCATTTCATTTTTCCATTTTTTCTTTGTATGACCAGGCATAATCCTAGGTGCTGCCAATGCTATACACAAGGGAAACTCACTGATTCCCTTTAACAGGAGTAGCTTGATCAGATTTTGACAGAGGTTTTGAAACTTATTGGAGAAACTAATTAGGAAAAAAGAATGAGCAAATGATTCTGTAATAGAAATGGTCATAAATTATGGAGTATTGCTAAGAATCAGTGAAAAGAGCAGTAAGATGCAGATAAAATAGATGGAGGCAATGCCACTGCATTGGTTTAAAAAAAAAAAGAAAAATGAGTGTCTAGGATTTCAAATAGATAGTGGTAAGTTTCATGATTTTTAAGAAATGCTGGTTTTATTTCTCTCTAGTGAGTAGATGGTGCTGATAAATAGTAAGAAGCCTAGAAATACCTGTATGAGCTAGTTTTACTAGATGCACAGCATGAAGTTAGGGCATTTTCCGAGTACATATTCAAAATGAATTCTTCCCAAATGGTCTCAAGAGAAGAAAATGAGCACAGATATCTTTAGAGTATCACATTTCTGGTTTTATAACTAAAGGTCAATTGTCATATCTGCTATCATCTCTGGTTTTTCAAGGGGTTTATAGCATATCAAGTCGCACCTGGCCGAGGATTGCTATGAGGTTTTTCAGCTTGTTTTAAAAATGCTTTTATTCTGTAGTATATATATGATACTAAATTTAATAGTGAAAATAATTTATTCAAACATTTGGAGAACTTTAGGGGATGACATCCCCCCTTTTAATACAAATTTAGAGTAAGCAACATGTACAAACAATTAATTTTAACATTTAGAATTTCTGAATTAGAATTGTATATTTACACCAAATTCCCAAGAGGTTATCTGTTAATATTATCATCCCCAGGAGATTCTGCTAATAGAATCATTGTGTAATGGTAGCAAAACTAGGAATATCTTCTTTCACATTTCTTAAAAGAAGCAGTGTATTTAGAAACAAAGGCAGTCATTAGAATGACACTAAAATGAAGTGAACACGGTACTGCTTTCCAAAATACAATCCCTTGTTACTGTATCCTTCGATATTTTAGGTGTTGGAGAGTAAAATGGAGAGGCCTCACTTTACTCAAAAGGTCAGAATGGAAAACGTGAACTGGTCATACAATACAAATTGATACATAAATTACATATCATGTAACCCGGTAAGAGGCTTAAATATGTATGAATGGTCAAGTACTTAAAAAGTAAGATTGGATATGCAACACTGAAGGACCCAGTGCACACACTGGATGGGGGCAAGTGTCACAGCAGGCAGAACATAAGACGGGACTGTCTGGAAACTTGCAAGCAGGGAGTCAGCAAAATGCTCACTCATTATGAATCTTCATTTTCCCACTCAGTATAATGATGCCCCATTCCCATACCGTTATAGGATGTCAAAGGACAGCAAGTTCTCCCATAAGTTATTGCAGAAATTCAAATTAGCAGGCCTCCCTTCACTTAGCTAAATATATCGCATATTGACAAGATGGATACACTGATTGCAGAGGTCGACTGTCTTAGCTGGAGATGTGCCCATGCATTTGTAGGTTCTCGGAGAAGAGAGAGTCTCCTATTTACTAATACTAATTTAATCTGTCCTGATATTCTAAACCATGGAAATAATTTCCACTAAAAATGTCTTATACCTTCCTTGACTTTATAACTTTGGGCCTACTGTGACTCAACAGAAAATAATCTTTAAATATTAGTAGAAAAATAAGCATATTATAATAATCCCCTTTATCTATAGTTTTGTTTTTGTTTTTTGTTTGTTTCTTTGTTTGTTTTGGTACAGGGGATCAAACTTGGGTTCTTGTGCTTGCAAGGCAGGCAGTGGCACCACTGAGCTAAATCTCCAGCCCTGTAGTTTTGTATTCTATGGTTGCAGTTATTCACGGTCAATTCTAGTCCAAAAATATTAAATGGAAAATTCTATAAATAAATAGATCATAAATTTGAAATAGCTTTTATTATGTGAATTATTATAATTATTGTATTTTGAGTTATTAATGTTGATATATTCCTTTGCCTAATTTATAAATGAAATTTTGTCAGAGGTATATACGGGGGAAATATAGTACTTACAGGATTTGGTACAATCTATGATTTCAGACGTCAGCAGAATTTCTTGAAACCTAACACCTGAAGGTGAGGGGGGACTAACACATAAAACTTTAGAAAAATAATTATCCACTTATGAGTTTGAAGAGACTTCCTTTAAAGCATTGGAGTTAAACTCAATTATCAACTTGAGTGGCTTGAGAACCACCTAGGGGATTTGTAAGGCACACTCTGTGTTTTCCTGAGCCACGGAGGTGTGGCCTCTGATCACACCCTTCCTCTCTGGCAGTGTTCCCTGCTCACTTCCTGGCTGCCATGAGGTAACCAGATTTGGTCTGTCAGGCCCTTCAGCAATGGTGTTCCAGTCATGGACTGCATCCATGAAGCCAGGCCATGACTGTATCCACTGAAACTGAAACCATGAGCCAAGTAAACCTCTCTTCCTTTTGTGTGCTGGGTATTTTATCCAGCAACAGGAAAGCTAACACAAGAATACAAATGAAAATACTTCCTTCATATCAAAACTAATACATTAATAATAACATGTGAATGTTTCCTTTCCTTCCTTTCTAATTTTACTGTCCTTCTTTTTAGTAATTAATCTAAACTTTTGTCACTTCTTTTTACTTTTTGAAAAGCAGACTTCAATTTGTTGATACTCATTACTGTTTTTCATTTGTCTCATTTATTTCTTCTCTTATATTTAATAACGTCATCATCCATTCATTTTAGGTTACTTTGTTCTTCTTCTAGTCCTTTGAAGTATAAAGTCAGCTTTTAATTTAAGATTTTTCTTTTTAAATGTAAACGCTTAAAGCTATCAGTTTTCCTCTAAGCATTATCTTTTTCTCTCTATGAATTTTGGAATGTTGCTTATTTTTCTCAAGATACTATTTTCTCTTGTGAGTTATTACTTGATCCATTGGTAGTTAAAAACTTTATTATTTACCCATATTTGTAGATTTTCCTATTTCACTTACTTTGCTTTCTAGTTTATTTCCATTGTCACCAGAAAATACTTTATATGATTTAAATTAAAATATTAACACAATTCGTGACTTAAAATAAGGTCTATTCCTAGAGAATGTTCTCCAAGCACATCAGACAAATAAATTCCGTATTCTGCCATTATGTTATAGTACATTCTGTACCTGTCTGTTAAGGTCAAATAGTTTATAGTATTGTTCAAATCCTCTAATTGAATTTCTATACTATTGTTTAGTTCACTATTAAATATGTTATACGAAGTCTCTTGCCATTGTAAAGCTGTTTCTTCTTTCAATTCTATTAATATCTCATATAATAGGCAGTTCTGATGTTTGATGCATTTGTGTCTATACTTTTATCTTCTTGATGATTTAACCTTTTCATCATATATAATGCCCTTTGTAGAGTCCCTACATTAATTGTTTTAAATGTTAGAATAGCCACACTTGTTTTCTAGTTCTACTGCTTGCATAGATATTTTCTCATATTTTCATTTTCAATTTATGCATATATTTTTATCTAAAGTGAGTTTCTTATAGGCAGAATATAATTGAGTCTTGTGTTTTGGGAATTGTTTTGCCTATTTGCTTTAATATGTTCTATCAGACTTTTATCTTTTGATTGGTGCATTTAATCTTCTTTCATATTGGGGTGTGTAATTCTACTTAAAATACTTATAGAGAATGAATGAAGTATTGACATTTTGTCATTTCTATATCTCATATTATTTTTGTTCCTCATTTTCCTTTTTTACTGCTTTTGGTTGTGCTTTTTACTTTTTGAAAGGCAGACAGTATTAGTCTGATACTGACTTCTTGAATAGAAGAGTTGCCTATTAAATACCAATCTGACATCGTTTTTATTTTACTAGTGGTACAAACTCAACCATTTGGTAGTATTAATGAATCAAAACTTCATTCAATATGTTCTTACAAAGATAGCAAATGAAGCAACAACAACAAGATTGGAAGGAATTAACTATATGTGAAAATTATTTAAGATGTGTGTGGGCTTTTTTAAAATTAAAACATGTGAATCTGAAATTTAAATTAATGAGCCACAATTCAGGGCTATTAGTTTGACTAATAAACTTTATTACTGGGTAGAAGGCTGAGGATAATAAAGACAAAGTATTAAATCATGAGAACAGGTTGCCACAGGCAGAAATCAAGCAAATTTAAAATACCTAAAAAAAGAGTATGTACAAAACAACATTAAGAAAACCAAAAAAAGGATTTATTTGCAACTAGGGTTGTCATTAAACTCTGCCTGTTACAATGCCCCAAGGTATGTCTGTATTCAAAATAATACTTATGTGACATCAATGTGCTTAACAAAGATTAAAATACTAAGATATATATTGCATTATATAATTTTAATCTAATAATAAACTTTTTTATTAAAACATTAAAAAATTTAAAATTTTAAAAAAAGAAAAAAAAAAAGGTCTGAAGACTTCCTGAGCAGATTGAGTTAATTAGGCCTCATAAATAACATTAACTTTGCTTGGCTTGCAAACATCAGTGAATCTTAAATCAAACTATTTCTTAGATCTGTGTGGACAGTCTCGTCAATTATTGATAAGAATATGGTCTAACAAATGCATTTTAAGCAATTTTGTCATTGTATGAGTATCACGGAGTAGACAATCTGTTATGATTTAGACCTGAATTTTTTCCACAAAGTCTCCAGAATTTGGAATGGGGCCATATACTCATTGGTAAATTGGTCCACTGATGGGCTTCTAGCTAATGTGCTGTTAAGAGGTTAGCCTAGTTGGAGGAGGCAGGACACTGGGGTCTTGACCTGGAAAACTAAGTCTACCTCTGCAGCTCCTATCTTCTTTCTGTTTCTAGACCACCACAGATGTTTTTCTACTTCATATTATTAAGATAAATATTTTTTTCAAGCATTGTAACAACAGATAAGATCAGGTTTGTGCTCATGGTTTTTTGGAAAAAATTCATTTTCCACATTGCCTTTCACTAAAATCCAATTGTCAGGATTAAGATGGATTCAGAGTTCATTTTTGATTTGTAAGGGTTATCAATAATTGACTGAAAGTTATCATTTCTTAAATGCAGTTTTAATGTATCACTAATAATTACACTATTACCCAGTCATCAGCCCGATTTACCATCCCAAATTTGCTGATTATATTTATATGTGAGAATTTGTATTATTGTTTTAAATATAATAACTATTTATTTCATTCTATTATCTCTTTGTCACCAAGTTTTCTGTGCAGACCTAGAAAAAGTAAAACAAAGCAGTGTTCTTTTTCTCCCTGCCATATAAACCAGATAGCAGTTTTACATGTCCTTTTTCATTCTATATGTGATGCTTAACTTTCCCATACCCATTTTTTTTAAAAAATATACTTACAAAATGCCATTTTGACATCTGGAAAAAACATGGGGAAAGATTCATGTTTAAACCCATGTACAATTATCATAGCTTTGCACAAAAACTGAGACTCCATGAGTAAATATCATGAGCAGATGCAAGTCATCCATGGAAAACGTCCAATCAACTATGAAATGCCAGCTTTGGGAATAAGGTACACCAGAGCAACTACTGATGTGTAGCTATTGCAGAGTGAAAATTATTTGTGGAGCTTAAAGACCTAAAATTTTCAGATTTTATGTTTATTCAAGAAGATAAATTATTCCCAATCCTTGATACATACATTAAAAAGAAAAAGCAAGATGAAATAAGAATGGTAAATTTGTCCACATTAAATAGAAGAATTCAGTAAGGTTTTCATGAAAAGGTATAAGCTTCTAACAACTGCATTTAATTTTCTGTGCTACAAAATAAAACATGACATTTTTGGATCAGAGGCAAAGTTCTACCTTACAGTTCTAAATACATTTATTTCTCCATGCATCATTTTTTTACTTTTTATTATTTATTTATTTATTATTTGTATTTTCCATTGCAAGACAAGATCATGAGAGCAGAAGATTTCTGCTTGTAAAAAAGGTGGCTCCTTTTCTCAAGAGCCCAGATTATGATTAAGAACAGAGATTATGGTTCTAGAAGCTTCGATGTAATGAGCCACTCATTTGGAAAGAAAGAAAAACCATTATAGTCTCAACTGTTTCAGTCATCTTGAGGAAAGATGCATGGCTTTGGGTTTCATCACCTTTTGAAAGGTAAGCACATACTTCTGAAGAAATAATTTCTTCAGTGAGCTATCACTATCTTCAAGATATAATCTTATTTAAACATTATACTGCCAAGGCTTGTCCTTTGTCCCAGATTGCTATTATTATTATTTTTTTTAATTCAGAAAGTCCTAATTACAGACACACTTGAGTATCTTGTTTTTGTCAGAAGATATTAATATAAAATTGAAAGAATCATAAGAGGTTTATAACACAATATCTAGGGATAAGAAGTCAGCAAGTTGAAAGATTTGAAAAAAACAATGAACAAACATCAGTGACAACAGAAATCTAAGTGTCAGAGAAATTTCAAGAAAAGCAGTGGAATCGGAGTAGGGAAGATAAGACATTGAAGTGATGCAGATGAGAGCTAAATATCTAAGTGACCAAGTGAGTACCTCAGAGGTGGTGCATAAGCATGGAATGGGATGCAAACAAAATAAAGTATCTCACAAGTACCGGTAGGATATCTCCTAGTGTAAGAACCAATAAAATATAATTTAAAGTACATATTTTTTCTACTTTCAAAGTCTAAGCAAGTGCTATACCCTAAATCTCTTATTCGCGAAAGAGTTTCATCAAAAGTTACCTGTTATGTACCCATATATGTGACCATATAAAAGTAGAACAGTCTATAGAGTCAGCAGAATTTTCCTCAAAATTCAGGGGTTTTTTGTTTGTTTTTTTGTTTTTTGTTTTTGGTATCAGGAATCGAACTCAGGTTCTTGTGCTGTGAGGTAGGTGCTGGAACCACTGAGCTAAATCCCCAGCCCTTTTCTTTAAAATTTTTAAAACCTATTTGTTTCTCCAACTATGCAAAATCATGATGTGAATTAATGTTATTGTGACTTCACTAGAGTTTTTTTTTTAATTTAGTTGTATCCTGCCTCTTCTTTTCTATTCCAGCCTTGCAAGTGCTGTTCATACTTGATACTAATTCAGGAATTAGCTTCTGAAAACACCTATAAAAGTCAATCCTCTAACTAGAAGCCCTTAAAAGGTTCTACATAGTATTCATAATTTTCCTTCATTGTTTGATTGCTGCTTACCTTACTTACCTTATCTTCATGTCTTCTCTCCAAAGCTGTCACTTACATACTTAGTATACAAATAACACAACTCACTGCCACTGTTCTTTTAAATGTACTTTTATTCATTCAACTGAGGATATACTTGTAAATTATTTCTATTTGGAATGACTATGTGTAATGTTATAAACAAGACTTGTACATATTTGGGCAGACATAAACACGATCCCTGTTGTTTACATACTTTTATTGACAATTCTGGGTCATAGAGTGTCAATGTGGCCAACTTTGGCATAAACAAAAATAGTCTTCCATGGTGCTGTGTGTATTTTTATTCTTATCAGCATTACAGAGAAATCTCATTTCTCCATATCCTCACAAATGCCTGTGCTGTGTTTAATATCTTAATTCTCAATTTTCTAGCTACTAATTAAATTAAGCAAACATTTATATTTTTAATATTTGAGCATCTTCATACAAGAACTACCCATCCATTCCATATTCTATTGTGTGCTAGCCAATTTCTAATTGATCTTTGGAAATATTTATAAATTTTCAGTATTTTCTTTTTAATTTTTTTCTATGAACAACAATCTCCACTATATATTTCTTCAAAAAATTTTGTCTTTAAGTAATATATAATTATGGTAAGTTAACACAATATAGAGGGGTTCTATGTATCTTTTATTTAATGGTTACCTGTCACATAAATACAGTACATGATCAAAAATCAGAATTTTACTTTGGTATGATTTGTGTGTACAATATTATGTCATTTATTTCCATGAGTTGATTTGTATAACTACCACCCGGTCAAATTATACATCAATTTTATCACTCACTCACTCTCATTAGAATGGGTAAGGGTGATTCTTGACTAACCTCAGGTTTTTTCTGATTCCCACTAGCAAGGAACAGAGGGAGAGAGGGCCTGTGTGCCAGATGAAAGCAAAGGTTCTAGCTCATCTGGTTCTGCTGACACTGTGAGAAGTGATTCTTTTTACTGCCATTGTGATGAAAATTTCAGCATCTCATTTAGAAATTCTTACACTTCCTTCCCTGAAAAATTGGGTTTCCTAACTACAGCCTTGCACATGGAGATGCCTATGGAGTCTATTCAAATGTTGTTGGCAAGAGTTGTCACTTTTGTTGTCACATTGTCACTTTTTCTCTGGTATTCAGTGGCAGTAGAGTAGTATTGTCTAAAATGTTTCTGTCCAGCTAGTTTACCACATCCTAGTTTCCTTTGCTTGCCATTGTTGCTTTGCTAGGAAGAACTTTTATCCAATAGACCATTTTCCTACATTATTCTTGTACAATTCCAGCTTTTATGTAAATAAAATCTCTATATTTATGGACTCTGTTACCCTTTCTTATTCTATTCTTCTGTTGCATGCAGATATAGAAGGCACAATAGAACAATATGGTGAATGTTTGAATTAAAAATCATTATGACAGTAAGAGTCACAATGTCTTTAGTCACCCGGTCATACCTGTTGTGATGTCATGAATCATTGTGAAACATTTACCTTTGATGATCATTTTGACTTTGGGGAAGAGCCAGAAGTTGCTTAATGTCAAATCTGGTAAATAAGGTGGGAGAGAACACATTGATCCACAAGCCTGCTTTTTCACTGGGTGACACTAAACAACACCATTCACTGTATTTTTTTCTCATTCCTCATAAAGACACTCAAGAAAGAGCACTATAAAAATGTCTTCAGAAAGTAGCAAAAATGATGGGGTAAATATGTTCAGAGCCAGGGAACTATTTTCTTTTCTTTTTTCTTTTTTTTTTTTTTTTTTTTTTTTGAAACACTTATGAGGTGGGCAGTGGCACCACTGAGCTAAACCCCTCCCAGGGGAGTATTTTCAGGGAAATGAATTACAATGTATTACTTACTGTAATAATTTTTATTTTAAAGATTCACTATACATTTTGACAAACTTGTGTATATGTACATACATACATAAGATTTTCTTATATAATAAATCTTAATTTCAGGCATATTTGTTTCATTAATTTCAGCCTTCTGAATCTCTTAATATTTTAATGTTTTAGCTTAGATGTCTTGCAGAATTTTGCTAAAATGATTCATATTCTATTAGCTCCCATGTCTGTGCTTATTTTGCATAATTAAAATCATTTGCAAATATGGTAAATAATATTTGTGAAACACAAACAATATTATTTTACTAGCTTGAAGTCAATTTGAATATTCAATGGGATCATATACAAATAATAATAGGTATTCTATTTTAAAACAAATTTTAAGAAGGGCAAAAATTTGATATTCATATCTGTCCCTTAATATTATAATAAATATTAACTACAATTGGAAATTATTTCTATCACATTTCAAATTGTCTTCCTAAGCACTATTCTGATTGACATTTTGAATAATTTGTCATTTATTTTAAGATAATCACTAGCAAAGGGTGTGATAACTTCAATTTTCATGAAAAATTTACTCGTTATCTGATTCCCACAAGTGAAATTAATATAATCACACAAAAAAGAAGCTTTATGAAAAAGACATGATGGATATTGGAAAATGAGATGCATTTCTACTATTGAGACTCATCCTGCTTCTTGATGGGAATCAGGCTAATCATTTTTACTGTGCCTCCTAGGCTGCCTGTTGTAGTGTGAAGGTCCATTTTGTGGGACAAGTTTTCAGATTCCAGCTGAGAGTACTTGGAAAGAGCAAAGCTTAACAAGAATCTACACTTAACATGTTCATGCTGTATCTAAGAACAATTGATTTTGCTTAAATCCAAACGTGTTCATTCTGTAACAAGGGAAAAAATTTTCAGTATACACAGGGAAGATAGGACCTCAACATTTTAGCTTTTTATCTCAGTTAGCATTTTTTATTTATCTAAAATGAGTCATGTTCTTCTTCAGATTTATATTTATAGTCAAGAGTAACTCTATTACTTAAATGTTGCTACACCAGAGTACATTTTGAAAGGACATTTGAAGTACACACAAACTATAAGTCTAGACAACACAGTTTCAGTGTCACTTTATACTAATTGAATTAACATATAATCCATACAACAGCATTCTATGGGTTTGGGCTAATAATGTAATATCTATGGAACTTGTTCTTCAAATTTAGAAAATGAATACTTGACTATTTGGGCAATATCATTCATTCTATTGAGAGCACCAGTCTATTAACTTTCTTCTAAATACTTTAATATGTCATTGCCTAAATTATTTCTTCTCAGTTTATAACAATTTTCCCATCGGATAAGAAATAAGTAAGACATTGTTTTATTCTTTTTATAAATTTAAAAATTAAGAAATGGAAATCAACTGATTATAATAATGGTATAAATAATGCAGAATCAGAATTGCAGTACAGCTATAATTTTAACAAATTCATATGAATAACTGAAAGATGCATATTAATTTCCTTCCATTATTACTGACATTTTAACATTCTTAATTCTTATATTATAGTGCACATATATTACAATCTAGCTTCTTATTCATTTTTAATTTATAAATTACAGCCCTTTAAACCATCTGAAGTAATCTGTTTTGGGTTAGTTTATGCACAATTCATTTTTATATTCATGGTCTATAGAGTTCCTTACAATCCTAGGTTTTAAGGTGCAGTACTCTTGAGTGTTTATTTATGTAAGTATGAGAAAGACAGAGAGAGAGAGAGAGAGAGAGAGAGAGGGAGAAGGGGAGAGGGATATGAGCGAAAGCTGCTGGTGTTGAGGAAAAAATCTTATTCCCCTGAAATTGATAGCATTTATCTTCCTTCCCATTTCTTCCTTGATTCTTCATCTTCCTCCTGCCAAAGTTTAATACTAGAACAGTTTAGTGTTTCCCAGCAGCAGGAAATGTAGTTGCACATTCAAATTTCTCAAACCCAATAGCAATCAATACACTATGACAGGTATGTTGTTCCAGAAGAAAATTGCTTTTGTGCTCCTTAAAGGAAGAACAATGAATATCTGGAAGAAGAAAAATCCAGCCTCAGAAGGAATTGCATTTATCTGTCATCAAGAGAGAAATTTAAAAAGAAAGTTAACTTTAAAACAATGATTAATTTAAATCATCTTTACAGGCATTATATATGACCCTACTAAAGGAAAAATGTCAGTTACCTACAGAGAAAGTAAAAAATAATCATATTACGTCAAAGGAAAATGTTGATGTTCAGTGCATTTAAACTGTATACTTAAGTCAATTTTTAACTTAGTTATGTGTTCTTGTACTGCTTTTTTATTCATATTATATACCAGGAGGATTAGTAGTGGTAGAAGCCTAAAGTTGAATTTAAATATTTCCAGATGGTTAATGCTAAATTGACCATTTAAATTTAACAATATGTGATAAAGTATGACATTGTGTCAGGGAAAGACCATCATTAGAATTACAAAGGTTGGTTCAATGCTTCCATGTGTGACTACTTTGTGGAAGATGAGCGCATTTACATATTGATGAGGGATTTTGTAAAAAACAACATCTATCTGATTTGTTTAGATAATCATAATTGAAGTTACATTTTGGGGGGTAAAGATCTCATCTTAAAGTAGAATTCACCCAGAAGGAATTGTAAATATGGAGTCTCACAAGTCAAGGAAGTAGTTTCATACTTATGAAAGTCATAACGTAGTGATCATAATTTATCATCACAGTTATCTGAAATGAGTTTAGTGGGATCTCTTCTTACTAAAAGCTTTGACACAGCAAAAGAAACCACCAACAGTATGAAGAGACAACCCACAATGTGGAAAAACATTTTCAGCAGCTGTTCCTCAGACAAAGGTCTGCTATTTATCTGGAATATATGTGAACTTATAAAAATCAAATTTAAAGACCAAATCCAAAAATTAGCATCTGAAATGACCAGACATTTCTCAACAAAGAAGTAGAAATAGCAAATAAACATATGAAAAAAATGTTCTATATCACTGATCATTCAAGAAATGCAAATGAAAAAAACACTGAAATTCTACCTCACCTCAAAAAGAATGGCTGCTACAAGAAATCAGCCAATAACAAATACTGGGGGGGTTGTGGGGAAAAAGGAATACTTCTCAACAGTTGGGAGTGTAGACTGTGCAATCACTGTGAAAATCAGTGTGGCAATACCACAAAAAACCTAGGACTAGAAAAAAAACAAACAAACTAGGACAAGAGGTCCCGTTTGACCCAGAATTCCCTTGTTGGGTAGCTTCCCAAAAGAATTAAAGAATCATACCACAGAGGTCTATATGCATCCATGTTCATAGTGGCACAGTTTGTATTAGCTAAAAGTTGGAAACAGCCCAACTGCCCATCAGCTGGAGACTGAAAAGAGAATATGTGACTTTTTTTTTTCCAATGGAGTACTAATAGGCCATAAACAATGAGAAATTAGACACATTTATAACTAAATGGGTGCATATTGGGCCATACTCTTAAGTGAAGTAAATAGGACACACATATGTAAACATCAAATAATTTATCTGGTGTAAGAAACTTATAGTGTAAACAAGGATCAAACTGTATAATAGATACTGTGAAATAGAAAAAAAAGATCTAAAAGGGAAGGGGAAGTGTGAGAGGTAGGAAAAAGGAAAGAAGCAAAGGAATAAATATAAAAAAGAGAAAAAATGGAAATGAAGTCTTTGTAAATAGAGAAGTGTGGAGGGGTTGAAGGAAGGGCAGAGAAAAGAGGGAAAAAAAAACCAAAGATACATTATATAAAGGTGCAAATGCTCAATAATGAATGTCAGCATATTGTATACCTAAAATGTACCAATAAAATAATGAATGAAGAAAAGAGTTAAGGAAGAAATAGACTGAACAAAAATGCTTTTCATAGCAATATTGGCTGACATAAAATAATGGTAGATCAAAGCATCTAAGTATTGAGAAACTTAATTTATTTCCTGGTTAATTTGGACATAAAAGGCCAACTGACAGATTTAGAAGAACATACAGTATTAGAATAATGTGAGGACTGGAGACAGCTGAAGGAGTAAAAGTCAGATCAAGAACTCTATGCAAAAAGGAACATACGAGGGGGACTTTTCTAAATTGTATTGATTGAGACAGAGAGAAAAGAAAGTTGATTGTATTAATTTCTTGAAATAATCAAAAGATGATATTATGAGCTACATAGATATTATTGACTTTAAATTGTATTAATCTTGAAATAATCAAAAGATGATATTATGAGCTACATAGATATTATTGACTTTAAAATTATTAGTAATATTTTGTACTAAGCAACAGTGATACACACACACCTCATGAACAGACACACACACACAGTCACAGAATGATGTACATATGGTCGGGAGAAGTGATAAGGGATTTCTGTTGGCTGTAAAATTTAATGAGATACCAAAATACTCAATAACCAACATAAATCCTAAGTTAACATAATATTTTAAAATTAAATCCAAAAATCCCCTGGTGAACAAAAGATAATAATTTTAATTTAAAATAAGTTTATACTTATTTATCTATTCTAAAACCCACTTCCTGTCTGGTTAATCAGCTTGCAAACCAATATAAAATTTCACATTTTCAAATTTGGAATTTTCACAATTTCCTTGGTATGTGTTTATTCGCAATGTAGCATACTAGGTCCTCTTCAGTTTCAGAGTTCATTGTTTAGTGACTACAGAAAGTATATCATGGAAAATTTGGCAACCGAGAACTTTACTTTGACATTTCTTCTTACCATGAATGGCATGAGTAGTAATTATTTCTAATAAAATTAAGATATGTCTTTATTACTTTATCAACCACAGAAGACACTCACTTTTCCAAGAACTGTACAATGCTTTACAATGCTGAATATTTTTCACAATTTTAGAATGAGAATCTTGGCCTACAAAGTAGAAAACATGAGCAATGAAGATGGACACCTCCCTCTAAATGGATTATTGAAAAATGGAGGAGTAATAGATCCTTGTGGAAATCCATCTTTTAGAATATAGTCTATTCCCACAGAAATTCCCTTCTGAAATTAAAGCATTAAACAACAATTTCTTTGGGCTTTTTCAATGAAAGAGTAAGAACTCCCCAAATGGGATTCTATAAGGCCAGCGTTATGCACGTAGCAAAAACAAACCAAAGTACAATAATAACATAGTCCATCATTAATGATGGACACAGATGCAGAGGTTCTCTGTGACATAGTAGCATTCAAATTCCAAGCACACACAGAGCAAAGGGATCACACCATAACCAAGTGTGTTTTATTCCAGAAATGCAAGAATAGTTCAAAATATGCAAATCAACACGTGTAATAAATCAAATCAATGAATGGAAAGATAAAAATTCTATGATCATCTTTCATAACAGATGAGGAAAACACATTCAATAAAATGTAACATACTTTCATTATAAAACTGAATAAGTTAGATATGAGGATCATATCTCAGCATAACAAACACATAGATATATAGAGATATAGAGATATATATATCTATATAAGTATGTAGATATGTATATCAAACCCTCAATCAGCATTGAATGGTGGCTACTTAGGATCATTTCCTTTATGATCTGAAATAAAATATTTCACTTTTACTTCACTTATTCAACATGCAAATACTGGAAGTCAGTCAGAGAAATGAAGCAAGACAAAGAAATAAAAGATATCTAAATAGGTAGTAAGGAAATCAAATTATTCTGTTAGCAGATGGATGATGTTATGTACTTTATAGGTAATAACTAAGGATTTCCATAAAAGAAAATTATAACTGATAAATTGAATGAGTTACATAGTACTTCATCAACATAAAAAACAAGTAAAAGTTTTATAATAATGAATTTTCTAAAAATGAAATAAAGAAAACAGTCACATTCACAATACCTGTACCTGCATAGAAAAATAAAATACTGGACTGGAGATTTAGCTCAGTGGTGCCACCTCCTGCCTCCCAAGAGCTAGGACCCTAGTTCCATCCCCAGTACACACACACACACACACACACACACACACAGCCCACAAAAAACCTAGCAGTGATTTTAATAAAGGAAGGAAATGACCTGTAGAGTAAAAATTTTAAAAATATTGATGAAAAAATTAAAGATAATATACACATCCACCCACACAATAGAAAGCCTTCCCATTTTCATGGATTAATTTATTCTGTCATGTCCATACTACCTAAATTTTTTCTTTATCTTTTAATGTAATATTTTATAATATAAATAATATTCATAACATATAAGCTTCATTTAGCTAGCATGAGAGAATGCATAATGTGATGGCTAAAGTAGAGTGTCAATATGATTGGCATTGGGATCTGCCCGGAGGATTGGTGAATTCAATTCTGTGTTTCTTTGGGTAGATCACTGAGGAATGACTTGAGTCCTTTGGCTTTTGTCTCTGGTGCTGTACTCTTGCTCTGCTTCTGAATAAGGTGACTTTGTTCGGCAACATCCTCTGCCACGATGGTCTTATGTACTGGATCCCCTGTAACCTTGAGCTAAACTACATCTATTGTTCTCTAATTTGTAAGTTTCGATTTCATGTCCCAGGAAACAGAATGCCGACAAATACAGAAAATTCGTACTGGAGAAGAGTTGGGAGGTAATTGCAGTGACTGTATATAAGTATATGGTTCAGAAACATTAAAACTGGTTTCCAGGAAGAGCATAGAAATGCTTGGAGAAGTGGTCAGGGAAACCTTAGAATTTCTGTAAACAGAGCTTGTTCAATCATTCTAGGGGGAGCCCAAGAGACCAGAATGCTAAAAGGAATCCAGACAGAAAAAGCCAGACTCAAGAAGATTTCGTTGGAAAAGAACTTCATTGGCAATAAAGGTTATGTGTATTATGGTCTGGCAGAAAATTTGCCTACATTTTGCCCATGTACAAAGACTTTGCTGGTCACTGGAATGAAGGGCTATGAACTAATTGATTTGGCGATGGATACATCAATGCATCACAATACATCCAAAACACAGCACTACCCATTTTATCAAGGGTATGTCTGGCTGCTTTTAACCAGATTTATAGTGAGAATTGGCAGAAAAGCACATTAAAATATTTGAACAATGTAAATTTTGGCTTGAGTGGAGCCATGTGTAAAGCTGCAGCCAAAGGAGATGTGGTTGCTGAAAAGATCTGCATCACTAAAAAGAAACTAATTACTTTGTAAAGGGACAAGAAGAAAAATGCCTGATGGTCATCTATGAAAAAAAATAAGCCTTCACTCATGAAAAGCTAAAAGGGTAAAACATCCATTTTTCACTTAGAGAAAAGAGTCCCCGAAACATCTGCTCAAGAAGGTCCTCCTAGGGAATTGGTTTTCCAAGATTCAATTCATCATACTGAACCATTCAGGCACTCAGAGAGCTCTGCAGCCATGGTCCAAAGGGTTCTGGCTATGGTTTCTACTTACAGCAGACCTTGGTGAGCCAGATTTATAGTGAGAATTGGCAGAAAAGCACATTGAAATATTTGAACAATGTAAATTTTGGCTTGAGTGGAGCCATGTGTAAAGCTGCAGCCAAAGGAGATGTGGTTGCTGAAAAGATCTGCATCACTAAAAAGAAACTAATTACTTTGTAAAGGGACAAGAAGAAAAATGCCTGATGGTCATCTATGAAAAAAAATAAGCCTTCACTCATGAAAAGCTAAAAGGGTAAAACATCCATTTTTCACTTAGAGAAAAGAGTCCCCGAAACATCTGCTCAAGAAGGTCCTCCTAGGGAATTGGTTTTCCAAGATTCAATTCATCATACTGAACCATTCAGGCACTCAGAGAGCTCTGCAGCCATGGTCCAAAGGGTTCTGGCTATGGTTTCTACTTACAGCAGACCTTGGTGTCCCATATGTGGTGTTAGGTTTAACATTATACAAAATACAAGAATTGTGAACCTGCGTGTAGTAGTAGTTTTACCAGTGTGCAGAATACAAGAATTGTGAAGTCAAGGAAGCTTGCATCCAGATTACAAAGGAAGGCCTGGGAGGCCAGGCAAGAAATCCTGATAAGGCAGTGAGTGAAGCTGTGGGAATGAAGATGATATATAGTGAGACTCCAAGAATTCAGAGGTCCTGAAAACATGGAAAGTCTGCTGTGGAAAGCTGCAGACTGTGAGTGAGCCAGAAAAAAAGAGAGCCAACCAGTAAGGCATCATTGGTGTAGCCATCCAGACTCTGGAACTAATGCTTTAATACAGTGTGCCATGGATATGTAACTGCAGCATTTAATGTTTACCCTGCTGGATTTGGGTCTTGATTTGGCCCCAACCTTTCTCTCCCTTTATTTCTCCTGTGCCATAGTACCTGGGGATTATGTAAATTGCTTTTTATTTTTACAAAGGTTCTCAGCTAAGATTCTCAGAAGAGACTTTTACTTGGGCTTTTGAAAAATGCTGGAACACTTGAGACCTTGGGGAAAGCTTTGTTGCCTTTCTGGTATACAGAGGACAATTGCACTGTGTTAGGTGGAATTACAAACTTGTTATTAGCCATATCTAGTAGTTAACTATGGCTCAAGGAGAAATGTCTATTGACAGGGGTGAGACATGGTAGGCCAAATAGAGTGTGAACTTGACTGATGTTGGGATCTTCCCAGGGGATTGGTGGAGCACAGTCTGGATGTCTATATGTGGTCATAGAGGTGAGACCTTGAGGTCCATGCCTTGTTCCTTACCCTATCCTTTCTGATGTTTCTCCTCTGCTCTGCTTCCTGATCAGCATAAGGGAAGCAGCTTTGCTCTCTCACACCCTTCTGCCATGAAGTTGCTGTCTTCAAGCCTGCCACCCATGTACTAAATCCCTTGAAAGTGTGAGTTATTATTCCTCCTTTAAGTTGTGGATATCAGGTATTGTGTCCTAGCAGTGGGAAAGCTCACCAACATACATAAATAATCATGAACTTAATACACTAAGTGTGTACTTCACATAGTTTTAAATCTAAAAAAGTACCATGATTTTCCAACTTTTTAAAAGTGATTTTAGGACTGCGCACCACCGGTTCCAGCAAGGAAGGCCCCCAGAGATTACTCCTGCCACCTGCTCGGGCCTACCAGTGGGTCCATGACCTCCCCGACTGCGTGCCACTGGCTCCAGCAAGGAAGGTAGCCACACAGGTGCCCTTGAAACATGCCCATGACCTGACCCCCTCCCCATTCTCAAACCTCCTGATTAGGTCACTCCCTGGACCCACTCTGCAGAAGCATAGGTGGTCATAAAGGGTATTTTTCTGAGCTCCCAACTTTGAACATCTTTAAAGAAAGGGCAGGGGAAAACTGTAATAGAACTGAGTGGAGTTCAACCCTGTGGGTTGGGAAACTCAATTTAGGCCTTGTGGACTGAGTTCAGTCTGAGTCACGGGGGCCTGCCATTGGCTAGCTGAGATTAGGGGATTTGGTTCTGCACATGGCTGTGCATGTGGTGTAATATGACAACAGAGATATAGTCTGAAAGAAGCCCTTCAAATTCTTTTTTTTTTCTTTTCCTCATTCCACCCTGCAATTCCTTTCTTTTTTCTGTCCTCTGTTTCCAACTCAGTCTCTTGCTCCATGATACTATCCCTTATCTCCCTTTTTATTCCTGCTCCTGCCCTAACTCAGACTTCTTCTTTTATCATTTTTTCTTTTTTTCTTTATGTTCTTTTCTCCTGTCATTTTACCTCATTCATGACTCCATAGCTTCAAGGGAAGGTGAGCACCTGTTACTGTTAAGGAGATATATTGTTGTCCTTATTCCTGCACTCTGTATATAACCTTTGAAGTTAATAGTTTTGTAAAGATTGTATGGTCATTCTATGTCCTCTGGCTTCACTTGAAACCTTCTCCAATACTTTCACTTATCTATTCCTCTTGTCCTAACTCAGTCTAAGCCCCCATCCTAAATGATAGAGATGCTATAATGAAAAGCATATTCACTGCAAATATATTTTGGGCTGCTTCTTGATATTAATTTAATTCACATGGGTTAAAAGTGATAGATTAATGACTACCACAAGTGGGCAGTTTGCAAGCTGTGCTTGATCCTATTGGGCTGCTGAATGTATAAATTTGCATAAAGGATTGTGATTGATTTAATGAGTTGTTTTCTCCAATATTTTGAAAATGAGGATGTCTGAGTCATTAGAGACTCAAAAGCTAAAGCACAACTATATCAGGAAGATTTAAGTAATAACCCAGAAATTAAACCAAGGACAAACCAAAAATAAAAATAAAAGTAAGTAAACACATAAGCAAGACACAAAGACAGATTTCCAGTTCACCAATGGCAAACAGTAGGGAAAATGAGGATGAAAAGTCTGATAGTGAACCAGCAGGACACCCTGCACCCATAGCACAGGAAGTAACAAAACAGATCAATCAGGCTCTAGAAAAATTCAAATTGGAAATAATTTCCCAGTTAACCATAGAGATGGTGACCAAAATGAAAGTCATGATTCGAGACTCTACAACAGAAACTGACAAAAAAAAATAGATGAGAGCAAGACCATGATAGAAGCCATGAAGTCTTGGCATAAGAAAGAAATGGAAACAATGAGTGCCCAACATAGGAAAGAAATGGAATCCATAAAACAGATTCAAACAGATATCCAGGAGATTAAAGACTCTATTGAACATGTATGCAACAGAATAAAAGATTGTGAAGATAGAATTTCAGATAGAGAAGATAGGATTTTCAGTCAGTGACCGTGAAAAGAGAGGTCTCTCAAAAACAGTAAGGGATCTTAAGAAATCGATCCAAAAACCTCTAGATGATGCAAAGAAAAATAACACAAGACTGATAGGAAATCATGAAACAGCAGGAGAAAACACAAATGACTTAAAAAAGCTCTTCACAGAATTAATGACAGAAAACTTCCCAAACAGAAGGGAATAATTAGACATACAGATAAGTGAGGCATATAGAACTCCAACTAGCCATGATAAAAAAAAATCTGCACCTAGACATGTAATAATCAAGATCTCAGAAATCCAACAGAAGAACAAAATACTATAAGCAATAAGAGAAAAGAAACAAATCACATACAAAGGAAAGCCCATTAGTATCACAGAAGACTTTTCAACACAAACCCTTAAGTCAAGGAGAGCCTGGAGTGAGGTATTTCAAGTCCTAAAAGAAAACAACCTCCAACCTAGACTGAGGAATCCATCAAAACTCTCTTTCAAAATGGATGGGGAAATAAGATACTTCCATGACAAAGAACACCTGAGAAACTTCATTAATACCAAGCCAGCACTACAGGGAATTCTAAGCAATATCCTAGAAAAGGACAGTGAAGGTCACAATACCATGAGGCCCAACAGACCAAATCAAATAGGCAAGGCAAGAAACTAAAAGGAGAGGGGAGAAAAAGTAAAAAGAGTCAAGAAAAGGAAAATAACAGGACAATATTAAGTCAGTACATATCAGTTATAACCATCAATGTCAGTGGCCTCAACTCACCAATCAAGAGAAATAGACTGGCAGAAGCAAAATTCAACAATATGTTGTATACAAGAAACACACCTAGTGCAAAAACAAGCCCATAGACTGAAAGTGAAAGGATGGAAAACAATTCTCCATGCTACAGGAGCCCAGAAAAAAGCAGGGGTAGCTATCTTATTTGCAGACAAAGTAAATTTCAAACCAAAACTCATTAAGAGAGACAAAGAAGGCCACTACATCCTTGTAAAGGGAACAATTCAAGAGGAATATATGACAATCATAAACATATATGCACCAAATATGAATGCCCCCAACTATATAAAACAAATATTAAGTAACATGAAAAACCAAATAAGCAGTAATACAATTGTAGTGCAGGATTTATGTACCCCACTATCACAAACTGAGAGATCATCTAGGAAGAGAATAAACAATGAAATAATAGAACTGAACCAAGCTTTGGAACACATGGCCTTAATACATGTCTACAGAGTATTCTACCCCACAAAATCAGAATATACATTCATTTTTGGCTGCACATGGATCATTCTCCAAGATAGACCAAATATTGGCTCACAGAACAGGTCTGAATAATTGCAAAAGAATTGAAGTTATTCCCTGTATATTATCAGATCATAGTGCAATCAAGCTGGAGATCAATAGCACAAGAAACTGTAGGAACTTCACAAGCACATGGAAACTGAACAACACTCTCCTGAACAATCAATGGATTGCAGAGGAAATTAAAGAAGAAATTAAACAGTTTTTACAAATAAATGAAAATGCCAACACAACATACAGGAATCTATGGGACGCAATGAAAGCAGTTCTAAGGGGAAAATTCATAGCACTGAATGCCCACAATAGGAAAACAGAGCAAGCTCAAATAAACAACCTAATGATGAAACAGACTCCTAGAAAAACAAGACAAAGAAAAACCCAAAGCTTGAACAAGAGAGAAAATTATAAAGATTCGAGCAGAAATCAATGCAATGGAAACTAAGAAAATGACACAAAAAATAAATGAAACAAAGAATTGGTTTTTTGAAAGAATAAATAAAATCAACAAACCCTTAGCTAATCTTACCAAAAAAGGAAAGAAAAGGCTCAGATACATGCAATCAAGAATGAAAAAGGCGAAGTCAGAAGAGATCCAATAAAAATCCAGAGGATCATTAATACCTACTTTGAGAACCTGTACTCCAATAAAATGGAAGACACAGAAGAAATGGACAGATTTTTGGATAATTACAAATTACCAAAGTTGAACAAAGATGATAAAAGCATTTTAAACACCCCAATTACTGTCAGTGAAATTGAAAATGTAATTAAATTTTACCAGCAAAGAAAAGCTCTGGCCCTGAATTTTACAAGACATTTAGAGAAGAACTACTGCCATTACTCTTCAAACTTTTCAATGAAATTGAAAGGGAAGCTATACTTCCAAATGCATTCCTGGAAGCAAGTTTCACTTTGATTCCCAAACCAGGAAAAGAAGCAACTAAAAAAGAGAACTACAGGCCAATCTCCTTAATGAATATAAATGCAAAAATCCTTAATAAGATACTAGCAAACAGAATACACAGGATTATCAAGAAGATCATATATTCTGACCAAGTTGGTTTTATTCCAGGGATGCAAGGGTGGTTCAACATAGGTAAGTCAATAAATGTAATACACTATATTAACAAAGTCAAGGAAAAAACCCATATGATCCTCTCAATAGATGAAGAGAAAGCATTTGACAAAATTCAACACCCATTCATGATAAAAACCCTGCAAAAAAATTGGAATAGATGTTCTATATCTGAATTTAATAAAGGCTATCTATGAAAAACCAACAGCCAACATCATATTAAATGGCCAAAAACTGAAAACCTTCACATTAAAATCAGGAACAAGACAAGGATGCCCACTATCACGACTCCTCTTTGAAATAGTTCTGGAAACATTAGTTATAGCAATTAGACCAAAGAAAGAAATTAAAGCAATAAAGATAGGAAAGGAAGAATTTATATTGTCATTATTTGCTGATGATATGATATTCTACATTGAAGACCCCAAAAACTCCACCAAAAGACTTCTAGACTCAATTGACAGAATCACTAGAATAGCTGGATAAAAGGTGAACACCCCAAAATCAATATCCTTCTTGTACATTAATAACAGACTCACTAAGAGAGAAATAAGGGAAAAATTACTTTTACAATAACATCCAAAATAATGAAGTATCTAGGAATCAATCTAACTAAAGAAGTAAAAGAGCTCTACCCTGAAAACTATAGCACTCTGAAAAAAGAAATTGAAGAGGATATAAGAAAATGGAAAGATATCCCCTGCTCCTGGGTAGGAAAAATCAACTTAGTGAAAATGGCCATACTACCAAAACTGCTATACAGATTTAATGCAATTCCAATTCCAACACTACATTTCACAGAACTAGACAAAAGAATCCAAAAATTCATTTGGAACCATAAGAGACCTAGAATAGCAAAAGCCATCCTAGACAATAGGTGCATGGCAGCAGGTATAACAATTCCCAATTTGAAACTATACTACAAAGCATCTGTGGTAAAAGCAGCATGGTACTGGCAAAGAAACAGGCCTGAGGATCAGTAGAAAAGACTAGAAGATGCAAAAACAAATCCAGATGCACTCAGCTACCGCATCTTTGACAAAGGAGCTGACCTTCCTCAGTGGAAGAAAGATAGGCTCTTTAATAAATGGTGTTGGAAAAACTGGATTTCAAACTGCCAAAGATTAAAATTGGACCCTATCTTTCACCATATACTAAATTAAAATCCAAGTGGATTAAAGATCTAAATATTAATACAGAAACACTAAACTTCCTGGAAGACTTAAAGACAGGCATAGCAAAAGACTTTATGAACAAATCCTCAGTTTAATGGAAATTAGCAGAAAGAATAAACAAGTGTGATCTCATCTTATTGAAAAGCTTCTGTACTGCAAAAGAAACCATCAGCAGAAATAAGAGACAACCCACAATGTGGGAAAAAAATTTTACCAGCTGCTCCTCAGACAAAGGACTATTATCTAGAATACATAAAGAACTCAAAATAATCAGCCCCCCGAAATATAAAGACCCAATTCAAAAATGTTCATCCAAAATGAACAGACATTTCTCAAACAAAGAAGTAAAAGTAGCAAGTAAATATATGAAAAAATGTTCCACATCACTGGTCATTCGAGAGATGCAGATGAAAACAACACTGAGATTCCACCTCACCCCACGAAGAATGGCTGCTATCAAGAAATCAAACAATGCTCAATGTTGGCAGGGATGTGGGGAGAAAGGAACCCTTCTCCATTGTTGGTGGGAGTGCAGACTGGTGCAAGTACTGTGGAAATCAATGTGGAGATACCTCAAAGAGCTTGGACTGGAGGTTCCATTTGACCCAGCCATCCCTCTGCTGGGTATCTTTCCAAAAGAACTAAAAGAATCATATCACAGTGATGTATGCACACCCATGTTTATAGCGGCACAGTTTGTAATAGCTAAAAGTTGGAAACAGGCTATTTGCCCATCAGTTGGAAATTGGATAAAGAAGATGTGGTTTTTCTATAAATTGGAATATTACTCAGCTATAAAGAATGCAAAAATAGATTCATTCATAGGAAAATGGATACATATTGAAGATGTACTCCTAAGTTAAGTAAATAAGTCACACAAATGTAAATACCAAATAGTTTCTCTGGTGTGAATAAACTGTAATAGTACATAAGATCCTAATAAGATTACTGACATTGTGAAATGGGAAGAAAGGAGCTAAAGGTGTAGGGAAGTTTGGAATGGATAGGGGAAGGGTAATAATGGAAAAGAAAAAAATGAGAGATAATGAAAAGATGGAAATAAATTGCTTGCACATGGGGAAGGGAGGAAGGGATGAATGTAGGGCAGGGACAAGGGGAAAAAGCAAACCAACACCTGTTATGTAGAGGTACAAGATCCCAACCATGAATGTAACTGTACTGTATCCCTAAAATGTACCAAGCTGAAAAAAATTAAATAAGTGATTTTATCCATTTAAATTTATTGTGATTTTTATTAAATTTGTTTTTATTTTCTTCCATGCTTTTCTCTTGCCCTCACCATTACCTTTTTTTAGCTTAACTTTTGTTTTATTAATTTTTAAATTATATTTTGCTTTATTTCATAATATTAATAGACAATAAATTGTGGCAATAATAACATTTTGTACTGCAGTATTTTTATTTAAATATTTGATTGCTATTTATTAACTCACCATTTTCCCTTCATCTTAAATTTCCTTTCTTTCTTTTTTAAACACTACTTTTACTATTTTCTTCAGTGAAAAGTTTGTGGTTTACTAACCTGCAATCCATTTATTCTACTAATCTGTCCTTTTCACTATTTTCTTTTTAAAAAAATATACTTTTCAAATTTTAAATTGGTAGAATTTCATTTTAATTTATTTTTAATTTTACATCCCTTTTTTCTCTATGAAGTATCAGTTGTTTCAACAACCTACTAAGAAATTTTAATCAATCTAATATCTATCTATCTATCTGTGTGTGTGTGTGTGTGTGTGTGTGTGTGTAGAATATTTAAGGCCTATTTTCTTAATAATTTTAAGTACACAGTTCAGTACTGTTAAGTATAATTTCCACTTTATCCATTAAATCTCAAGAATTTATTCATCTTATGGCTGAAAGTCTGTACATTTTTCATCACTTTCCCTGATTTTTCCCACATCTATAGTCTCTGGGAACAACTATTCTATTTTGTATGATAAATTCTTAATTCTTTCAAAGTGTACTGACATAATATTTCATATATCATATGAACTCAACCTAAGGAGCTTATAATTAAGCATATCACATAATGAGATAGTTAATACAATTCTATGTCCTTTAAAAAATTATTCTCACTTTTTCTATATTATGTTATAGCTCTGCAAATTTCTTACCCTTAGTTAGACTTATGCAATTTTGTGGGTTTTTTAAAACTTTATTTTTGCTCACAATTTTCCTATTAGCAGAATTATTAAAGAGATTTAGTTGTTAATTATACCTTTCTCTTCAGTTTTACAATTAATCTATATTATTTTCAGGCACTCATCTTTTCATCTCCAAGCATATTTCTGTTTATCTTTTTATATCCTGTTTTAAGGAGTTAAATTACTCATTTTGAGAATTACTTGAATCATACTGTACTGTTTTAACAGCATAATTAGTTGTTTTCTTCAAGGAATATAAAATTTGGCTAATTCCCTTCATTTCCTATTTTTGTGAACTTTTGTCATGTTTCCTCACTTTATTTTTCTCTTCTGTAAAAGAATTGCCAATAATCACATAACTATCTCATAGGGAAGAAAGTTGTTAGGATAAATGAAGTAAAGGATGTAAATAGTGTCTGGAAAGCAATAGAGTTCATATAAATATTAAATATCACAGTTTTTATTGGCATTATTATCATAGATAAATTTTGTTAACGTGCTATATTAGAATCTCTTCAGTGAAGTGCCTATGATTTATATTGAGTGTTTTCTATTTTTTACTATTAATTGATGTATGTCCTTATAAAATATTTTTAAAAACACTAGTTTTAAGGGGACTACAAAAAGAAAAAAGGGCCAGAATGTGTTTGTAAACATTCTTTCTTGCATCATTTGAATCTTGTCAACTATTGCACGTTCTTTGTTAAACATTCTTATGCTCTTAGATATCCCTTCTCTCTAGCTTTTAGTGTGTGAGGAAGTCAGATTTCTTTATCTCCTTACAGCTGGGAGTAGAGTTTACCTATCTTGCTGTGGTCAATAGTGGTGAGTTAGAAGATTGTGGGTAAGATTAGGTGAGGAATTGTGCCAAAATGTAAAATAGAATTGGACTCATCTCATAGGTCTTTGGAGAAATTATTATCTTCCAGATGCAAGTGGTCTGATTCTGCGCAACAATGTTATTTTTCACTGACAGGAAATCTTAAGTAAAATATAGGGTGGCCAAAGCAGTGCATTTGAAAGAATGTAATGAAGGTGAGTGTTTTTATATTCTAGAAAGATGAGCAGGAAGGATGTAATTTAAAACTTTGAACAATAAGAAAAAAAACTTGTAAAAGATAAATAGTAAACTATAAATTTCTATTTATTATTCTTTAAATTGTATTGATTTTTGCTGACAATTATAACAAGATAGAAGGAGAAAGAAACATTGTTTCATCACAGATCATGTATTTTTCTTCTAAGTTTCAGATACTAGGGGACGTAAAGTGGAGGGATGCATATGACTAGGATAAATAGCACGTCCTCGCTCCCAGGGTAATGATGACGTGAACACTTCCAGAGGAGTATTCTCTACAATGTTGCTGTTCTACTGTAGTTTTAAGACAGCAGAAATATCTTCTCAAAGCTTCTTGTTACACCCTCAATGAGATTCATTATAAAGCAGTTTGAGAGATTTAACTTATAGGACTCATTTCTTATTTTTTTCTTTGATTGCCTAGATTCCAAATCTTTAATCTCTTATATGTAGAATGTCTACTTATTTGGCCAAAGTCATTCTTTTTCTGCTTATTTTAGCCTCTACTTAATGACAATGAAACAAAGACTCAGATCATTGCAAATAAATCAACACGGAACAACAAAGGTGAAGGGCTAAACACAGGGAAAGAGATTCACCAGTGAAGTGGAGACCTTTGCTTCTGCCTCTCTTTCCTTTTATTCTTCGCACGCTTTATTTTCTTATGAATTTTTTTTTTCCAAAAGTGTCTTATTCTTTTCCTTTTTTATATACTTTTATATCCTCAGCTATTTCTGTTTGGTCTTAAATGAAACTATCAGTTAGCTCTGTTAGCAAATTACAAAAACATTCCATTAAAATGAGAGAAAGGATTTAAACATGAGTTGGAAAATTATCTAAGAGTGTAAAACCATTAAGTGTTTTAGTCTTAAGAAAAGAACCGAAAAATAAATACTTTAAAGGAAAAGATATATCTTAGCTAAAACCTGCTCTTATAGACAAGAAGCAAATTCTACCCAGAAGCAAATTTATCCTTTGTCTGATCTGTAGCAAATAATTTAATTGCTCAAATATATTAATTTTATATTTTATGTAATAATATTTTAATAATATATTTTATGCTAAGTATTAAAGGAAAAAGAAATGCATATTATGGGAAATAAATTTTTATATGCTATGTGAATAACTCACTTTATGCATTCTGAAATATGAAAAAATACATGAATGATGATATTTTAGCATAACTTTAGTGTGCCATAAATTTATGAGTGAGTTACTCTCTATTGTTCCTGTATTCAGAAGTAGTCTTGTTAGGCAAATATTTGATTTTTTTTAACTTAACACTTTAGAGCTATTAGTTTTACATTGTATGCAGATCTAAAGTCTGAGAAACCTATGCAGGAGGAGTATTTGAGATCACTATTAATGTCTGAAACCTTGGAATAGAAATAGCATACTTTAGTTTAATTCCTCACTTTTGAGTTATGGGCAGAAAATGACCTGGAAACAAAGCTGTAATGTATGCACCTCTTGTTTGAGATCACCAAGCAACATGTTACATCAGTGAGCCCTCGCTGCTAAAATTTCTTACCAAGGGGGAGGAGCATGTAGAGTATAGCGTTACGCATTTACATATATAGTCATGAATTGTATAGAAGTTTAAAATAAAGAAGTGTATTTTCAGGAAGGGCAGTGAAATCATGTAGAAGTTGGAGCAGATCACTGAGTGCTGGCTTTAAGTTTTTACTCCCAGTCTCCTCATTTATCTTTAGTTTTACTTGGTCCTACCCCTTCGCACTATGGAAAATTTATCTTGAAACCTTCAATTTATTAAATAATATAAAATTCCTTCCAGTAATAACACAAATTTATCATAAGAAATTAAACAAATGAGGTAATGTATTTGGTTAACTCCCCCTCTCTAAGTATGTCAGAGTTGGTATTATTTCTTCTGTCCATGTAGAGGCAATTTCCCCATTTCCTGTCCCTTTCCATTTCCATCTAGTAATTTTTCGGGGAAGCACAATTTCTCTTTGTAATGACTGAATCTCATCTCCTTCCTCACTAGTCTGACCTTCAGGAATCCACTTTCTGTCCACTTTCTCGTTCCTTATCTCAGGTTACCTTCATATTCAGAATAAATTCATCAATTCATATTCATGGGATTTAAGATAATTTTCTGTAAAAGTTATCATGTAAAAACTTTCTTGGAATGGGAAATAATACTCAATTCAAATTATAATTACTACCTTGTAGTTTTTTTTATAAGACATGGTAAAAGACATTCCTGCATTGAGGGCTAGTCTGGGATTCTGAAAAAATTCCTATCTGAGTTTAAACTTAGATATGTGTTTTTAAATGAAATATTCAAATTCTTTGATGCAACTGTGAAAGAAAAAGAGTTGTGCTTGGTAGGGTTCGTTTAGTGTTGTGGTCTGTTAGCATCAAAGCTACTTGGACAGGGGCACTGTTAATGATGATCCCATGTCTAATGTGACCGCCTTTCTCATCCAAGCAGAATGTGCAAGTGGGGCTACGATATTTCATTGCTTTTGTAAGCTGTAGTATTTTAAATTCTGTCTATGTTAGATGCCAGTTTTATTGTCAAATAAATCAATTTCTCCTTATTGAAACTGAACATTTGAAATTTTGGATCCACTATAATATTTAATATAATTAGGAAACAAAAAGGATCATTTTCACTAAAAGGTGTTCTGCTGATCTATCAAGTTACTTTTGTAGTAGAAAATAGTGAACACTCTAAAAATCTTACAATACTGTAATATATGAACACTGGCATTCTCAATGGAATAAGTATAATCAGTAACAAAATGGTTAGATCATAATCTTACCAACCCATTTACTCACACTTGTGAAATGTTTTGTCATGATTTCACAAGATTTTGTGTTTTGTCCCAAATCTTAACACTCTGTCCAAAATCAGTCTCTACTTTCTGTCCACTGCATTTTTATGTCCACACCCATCTTATACATTTTCCCTCATACATATATATTTTTTCTCATGGAGAATTTTTGTGATCATTGAAATTTCCATTAAAAAATAAAACTTAAATTCAACATCACATTTTGAATCCAAAAATCTTCATTATATTATTTTTCCTACTCTGCTTATTATGCTTGAAAAAATATTGCAGATTTCTGTAAATATTTAAAAATTAGGCATATATTTTAGAAATTCAGACAGTACTGTCTTGAAATTACCTGTTATTTAGTTTAATGAACCCATTTACACTTTGTATATTTCAACCACAACTGTGCAAATCACTCTGTCCTAGAACTATAGAACACATTTCTATTTTGCTCAGATAATCAGTTCAAAAACTTGATGATATTTTGCATTGAATTGCTGCATTATGGCTTACTTTCATTACCAAAATAAAAGATTGTGCCATTCCTCCTGTAGGCAATTCCCCACTATTTTCATCTTACCTTATGGTCCTTACTTTGTCTAGATAAATTTGTTAGGGAATAATTTAAAAAATAAGGGAAGGTTTTCAGTTAGAACTGTTTTATCATGACTTTTTACTCAAAGAAAAAAAAATCAAAGCAGGCTAATGTCTTACATTACATTGGCTCTTCCAATATATATTGCTCATTCGATCGTGTGCTAGATGTAATTGGTGCTCATCAGGCAGCATAACTCACACGCAACTATAACAAATGAGAGAAAACTAAGTGTTTCACAAATGCTTCTGATTTTATCTTCACCTCAAAAGCCACTCATTCAGAGTTCTCCTTAGAAATAATAATAAAACGGAGTGTATCAGCAATGTAGTTGCCTACTATCCAGCCACCTACCCTTTCGCAAAAACTTTTGTCTAAGTGCCCCATGTCTCTGTGTGCCTGTGTCTTTTTAATTAATTCTTAAGTAATTCTCATAGAACTAGTATGTACCATGAAAACATGAATAAAATGCTGAGGTGGAACAGTTTATTCAAAGTGCTTCAGCTAATATTAAAAATGCCAAGAAAACTCATTCCACATGCCTAATATTTTAGTGATACATTTTTATGAAAGCAATTTCCTGGCAGACCCTTAATTATTTCTGCTCTTATATAGTAATATAATATCCTTTACATATAAGGATGTTTAAGAAAATTTCTTAGCCATTGCATAATATCTGACACAAACCAGATGGAACCAATTTTTTGCTCGCTTTTTCCCTACTTCTATTTAGAAGTGTAACTGATGGCATGTAAGATATTAAATTGAACTATATATATTACAATTTAATTTATAACTGAACTGGGGAGATTATTATGCAGGTCAGGAAATTGTTCTGTTGTACAAAAAGTTGTATAAAAACTTGGTAAAATAATCAGTCCTTACTTTAATTCACAATGTAATAAGTTTTGGAAAAGACATTGCAGTTATGCTTTTTATTAACTTATCTATTGTTTTTAATAGATTTAATATATAGGAAAATATATTGCTATTTGCTCATGATGAAAATGAAAGTGAAAGTAAAATGTGGGGAATCACTAGTAGAATTTTTTGCAAAGGTCATTTAGTTAAATTCTACCCCCAGATTTATAACATAAACTCAAACTTTCCTCCATGAATTGACTGGTTGTGGGTTCAGGAATTATAATTCAATTTTGATATTAGTCTTCTGCCAGCAGAAACAGAAAAATAAATGTCCTTTATCAAATGATCTGATAGCTATCATAGAGAGATAAAATTATTTTGGACAAAAAAACAACTTATATTACAATTTATGGCATGATTTTATATGCATTACAGTAACCGTAAAACCTAGTGAAGTGGACATCTTTTTATCTAAGCTATTATTGCTTAAATTAATTTAAATGGTGGAAATATTGCTTTATATACATGTACAGTATAATTTATGTTTAATTAATTCCATTTAACTGTATTATATACCTCTTTGCTACAGCGAAGGTTGGACCTATACAAATTTCCACATATATAAACTATATTTAAATTTGAAATACAAAGATATAACCATCTACGATTCTAAGCTATTACACTTGAACTACCTTCCATCTATGTGTGTAAATATCAACAAAGATATGTTGTCTGCATTATTCCTCCATCCTGGACAATAAAAGACTGAACTCTGTATCTCCAAGAATTCCTGTAATATTTTTAAATATAATATTTTGAGTTTCATATTTCACCAATTGGATTTTGTTAAGTGCTCCACTGAATTCAGGCCCTCGCCAGGAATACAACACTATATTCTCCCTCATAATTTAATTATCTGAGTTCGTAGTCTCTCTTCCATCCATAGTGATTATCGCATCAAGTCCAATGAGTTCTCCCAGTTCCTAGCACCAATTTCTTTCCAACTGAATACACAAATACGTCCATCTTTTCTACCTTCAGAAATGCTGCACTTCTAGATATTGTCACAAGCCTAGACAGTATGATTTGCCGCATATACCTTCTGACTTTTACTTTAGGAACCAACCTACAGTAAGGGTACTCTCTTATGCTAGTTTTTCTCATTTCTGTTTTTCTGCTCCTGGCTCTATCTTGGAAATTCAATTAATTTAGCATATTTATTCATTACTGTGTGTCTTAGCCTTACAATAAAACATAAAATATTTACTAGTAACCAGCCATTTAATCCTCTACATTTTATGCTGACTGAGTCATTTTCTTGTTATTTCTTCTTTCATCTTATACCTAGTTTCATGTACATTATAATTTGTTCCTCAAGATGTTGTATATATCTATTGATTTACTGAGCTTTGTTTTGAACCTATTTATTTCTTCAGTTGTATTGTCATATAAGTCACTGGAGAATACTTTTTCACTCCAGAATTTGTTTCCCCCCCAAAAAAAAAATCACACTGGATATGCTGGAACCTCTTCATCCTTCAGTTCTTCACTTGATCTTAGCCAAAAGGCCGAGAAGCGATTCTTCAGTTCTTGTTTCTTATGCACTATTAATATAGAAAGTTTTTAATATAGAAAGTTTTTAATATAGAAAACATTTGTTCAGTGATGGAAACATGAGGTCATTTCCTTTTAGCTAAGGCACTCTATAATGTCACTGTAGGCATCACATATGTTAGATTGAAATACTTATTCTTTTAAAATAAGCAAAGGTGTCCAGCCCCAGCTCCTCCAGGACAGGTGAATACCCGTGATTGGAGTGGTGCCGTAGTCTGAACCCTACTTGTTCTCACCATGATTGTACCTCAACTTTGACTTAGTCTTATATGACAGTAAACAGTAGTGAAGATTAGTGTTATAAAAATAATATTATTCAGGTAATCTTGAGGTTGTTCAAAGTCTGCAACTGGGCAGGTATAAGATCTGTTAAACACTAAAGTTTCCTTTAGTACAAGAAAATAATCCCATGGCAAATATTGGCATTTCAGGCAGTTTACTCTCATCATTCTACCTTGAAATATTGGAATGGATTTGGAAATTAAGTTTCTGCATGAACTATGGCTGAATTAACTGAAAAAATTTATATCATTAATAAATAGCAATCAAATCATTATGTCTTAAAAATATCCTTATACTTTATAGAGAGTACGTGATTAAACCCAAGAAGTCACTAGTTTTAAGAAAGGATCATAAACTTGTGATTTAAATAATTATAATTTCTAAGCTAAAATCGTCTGATCCTAATAATTTTTTCCAGAAGAAGATCAGTGCCATGGTACCAAATCGGACTGGTTGGAAATACTGGCTTCATTTTGAAGTCACATCAATATACAAGTGATCATAAGCTTTCAAGTAGAACTATACTTGCAAAAACTAGTTGTGTTGTTCCCTTGTCAAGTAAATCTACATTATGAACCCTGGGAAATGACTGATTGGTGATGAGTCTACTTCATATTTGATGGGGGAAATAGGTCTAGCACTAGGGGAAAAGATTGGAAGAGTGAATAATCCAAAGAGCCTGAGATTGGTTCTTATATGAAAAAATTCAAGCTATTTGTCTGTCATGCTACTCAAATGTAAATTCAGAGCTAACTGTCACATGTATGAGGATGGAGAATGGTCTCCATGTTACTTTACTAATAAACCACTCCAAGACCAAATGCATGGATATCATTAAGACCCTACCTGAAGTTTTCAGGGAGCATGGAGGAGACTTACTTAGAATTTCAAAAGTCCATTTGCTATTATTTGATTTGGAGAGAAAGGAACCCTTCTGCGTTGTTGGTGGGAGTTCATACAGGTGCAACCGCTATGGAAATCAATGTGGAGATACCTCAAAGAGCTTGGACTGGAGGTTCCATCTGACTCAGCCATCCCTCTGCTGAGTATCTTTCCAAAAGAATTAAAAGAATCATATCACAGTGATATATGCACACCTATGTTTATAGCGGCACAGTTCGTAATAGCTAAAACTTGGAAACAGCCCATTTGCCCATTAGCTGGAAACTGGATAAAGAAGATGTGGTTTTTCTGTATAATGGAATACTACTCAGACACAAAGAATGATAAATTAGATTCATTTTTGGGAAAATTGATACATATTGAGGATATTCTCTTAAGTGAAATAAATAAGTCATACTTGTGTAAATACTGAATAGTTTCTCTGGTGTGAAAAACTGTAATAGTACATAAGATCCTAAGGAGATAATTGACAATGTGAAATAGGAAGAAAAGGGCTATGGTGTAGGGAAAATGGGAAGGGTAGGGGAAAGGTAATAAGGGAAAACAAAAATAGGAGAAAGAGAAAAAATGGAAATAAAATGTTTGTAAATGGGGAGGGGAGGACGGGGTGAAGGGAGGGCAGGGACAAGGGGAAAAAATGAAAACCAACACCTGTCATGTAGAGGTACAAGATCCCAGTAATGAATGTAACTGTACTGTATACTTAAAACATACAAAAAAAAAATGAAGAAAAAAAAGAATTTCCAAAGTCCAGTGCTTTGAATTTAGTCACTAGCTATAGTGATTTTAAACATAGAACAGGCTTAGGATTAATCATACGTGTGTTTGACTAACTTTTTTTCGGCTTTTAATGCATACTTTGATACTTTGATAACATCATTTAACTCTTTATTGTTTCTTTTTGAAAAAAATTTAAGTACAAATCATTGGATTGTTTATGAATTAACACAGTTCTATAAAACATTTAGCGAGTGATTGTAGAAGCCCTTTATAAGTACTAGTTAATGGTAATTATAATAGGAGTACTATTAATAGTAATAATGGTATTACTCCTAATAATCTTTAACAATATTGGGTTTTTTTAAAGAGTTGGCCTCATTTGTTTAGGTTATTGCTAGTAGTAGAAGTTTCTTCTGATAATAAGCCTATGAAATTCTTCTACTTGAAAGCCATGAATAGCCTGTTATTCAATTATACATACACAAGTGTGCACCTTTCTTCATCAATTAATATTTTAAAAAACTAATACATGGAATAGTAGAATCAAGTCTTCTATGCTGTCGGTTCTCTATGTCCTTCATCTCCCTACTGTGCTCACATTGTACTCCTAACTCATCGATGTGCATTTCCAGTGTGACACTGTTAAACCAGTGCATTATTGCAGACGGGCAGAGCTGACATCATGCTATTGCTTCAAGGTTACATTTCCTGTTGAAGCAGAGATTTGTGTGAATTTATGGTAACAAATTTGTGTGACTTACAATTTAAAAATCTGAAGAGATTTGTGAGTGTTGAAATATTTTGGAGAATATAAAGCAATATGTAAATGCTGGTTTGGCCTCTGTATTACTATGGTTTTGCTATTATTTTCACTATATAGAAACACATTTTTTCATTAATCATTTACAATCTTGAGGATGATATAATAGAAAAAAATAAACAATAGTATTCAGAAATGCAACTAGTCCAACATTTATGGTTTGCCAGTTATGTGCAAGCATCCTAACCAAATCATGCTTGTGAAATCTTACTCTACAAAATGTACGTAGTAATCCTGTTTTTATTAAATCACAAGTTTGTGGTGATAATCAATTAAGCTAAAATGTATAATTTATTAATAATGTAGTTCTGTTAAACTATGTGTCAAACTCAGGCTTCCTTGCTATTTCGGACAAATGAATATGTACCAGTAGGTGTTTTTCTACTTGTGGCCTCTAATTTACTTTTTTTGGGGGGGTATGTACATTGGGAAATAGTCACTCTACTCTAAGCAGATGTTCAACTAAAGATTAAAATGTCAGTCTGTTTGCCCCTCAGGCATTTCTGTTATCTAAGAGAAATATACAAGGAATGCAAACAAGTAATGAGAAAATGATTGTGATCCAGTTATTTATTTAAGGTTTCATATCAAAATAAATGTACATTAGGATGAATATGTGTAACTTGAACCTATATTTAAAATTCATGATTCCTGGGATCTCTTCTCTAAGTAGTTCTCTCAATTTTTTTTCATTCAACATGCATTCTGCATAAAAACCAAATTATTGTATCCACTATCTTTAAGATATTCCTTGTAATTTCCTTTCTTACCATTATTGCTTTTGTGCACACTTGCTCATCTCTACAATTATAATATCCTTATTAAGCAGAGCAGCACTTTTGATTATGACCAAATTATGCATAATATATGTAAACAAATATGTGTGTATGCTTACTGTTTTGTGTTCTTTAAGTTTCTATAGTGAATTCAGTTACTGTAGTGTGCATCATCTTATTAGCTAAAGCAAAGACCAATAAGTCATACCATTTACTGTCATTTGGAAAGCTAAGACATTTTTGAATAAGGATTCACAGTGCTTTTAAATATTCCCCATCCTAACATTCAACACACAGTACACCTTCTGTAATCCAAATCAATTTTGTCAATTTTCCAAACTCGCATAGTTAATTTCTCTGTTTTACATAATTTCTATTTTTTCTTTCCACCTATAAGATTTTCTTCTTTATTCCAGCATAAATCTTTCTCAATTTTCAGTACATGGTTTTAAACACACACACATACATGCACACACATACAGCATGACATATTCCTTTATTGTATCAGCACATTTAATTTAGTCAAGTATGTCTTGCATATTTATAGAAAATCTTTTCAATAAGGAAAATTCCATTTTTTACACTATAACCTCCTGTACTGTTTACAACAATGCATTCCCACAGTTGGTATGCAGTGAAAAATCCTTTAATTTGCTTAATACACATGATTATTTCTTTTCTCTTTTTTTTTTTTTTGAGATATGGTCTTTCTATGTAGTTTAGGCTGACCTTGAACACTTGATAATCCTCCTGCCTCAGCCTCCTTAGTACTGGAATTAGAAGTGTGTGCCACCATGACTAGTGTGATTATTTCTTAATCATGACTATCATCTTTGGATTTCAATGAATACTATTTCAATTGTTATTTAGCTATTATTTCTAAATGGCCCCTAAACAAATGTGAAAAAAAGAAAAAATCATAATCAAAATTTATCATTTGTTTCAGTGATCATTGGAATTTGTTTACAGCAGCCTTAAATTACTATCCATCACTTATTTTCATAGAGGACTTGAGATAGTGATTTATAACAGGGAAAATTTAATAAGATTCTTAATGGAAAACAGCAACAAAATATTAGGGGAAAGAGGAAGAAATGTCAGTTGAACACCAGTTTCTTACGAATTGATTTTCTTTTTTTGTTTTGTTTTGTTTTGCTTATTTATTTTTTTTAGTTTTTTTTGGTACTGGGGATTCAACTCGGTTCCTTGCGCTTGCGAGGCAGGCCACCAAACCACTGAGCTAAATCCCCGACTCCCCAAACTGATTTTCTAATAACAAGTTTTGTAAAACATTTTATATTATTATTTTGTTTTGTTTTGTTTTGTTTTGCTTTGTTTTAGATAGAGTCTGGCCTTAAACTTACTATCTAGCCTAGGCTGGCTTCAAACTCATAATAATACTCCTGCCTCAGCCTCCCATGTGCTGGGATTACAGGTGAGTGCCATGATGCCTACCTCTGTAAAACTTTTTAACAAAATAAATGTTCTCTACCTTAAACAAACTCTTACTTGAATACTTAGTATATTTAAAAGGGTATATGGACTTCCTACAGCAAGTTAAATGGTGGTCCCCAAACCTGGACATGTGATGCTTATTTAGTGTTTGCAGTGGCTGCTGCAATGATAACTGAAATTCTGGATGTTCAAATATTTACACTAGTACACTAATAAATACTAGTATTAAATTCTCTATCTTCAGTTAAACTTTAAAGTCCAGAGGAACATAAAATATTTTTAATTTTCAATATATAATGTATGAGAATATCAAAAGTCTTCCAAAGAAACACCAATTTCCCTGGTAAAAAATGAACCTACCACTCATGTCTTTAAAATCATCCTACAGAAACATGTTTGACAATGCGTTCAAAATGAGTCTTTCGTGCCATGGAAGACCATGCTTCTTATAACCGTGTCTTACATCCTTGCTCAAGACAAGTCAGGGAGAACTCCACTGAATTGACAGAATTACTTCTTGAAGTTGAACTACTTAAGTTTATAAAAGCAGGCTTTGTGCAATCTAAAAGTACATAAAAAAACTTCAAGAGGTTATATGTGGGTATGTCTTTATCATCTGTATCTATATCCCTTAAATATATATTTGCAGGTCTAATTGTTAGTAAAAGCTGCATAACAATTCATTTTAGATGTAACAAATATCAATTTTACTTTATGAAAAATAAAAACAAATTTCACAACATAAATTTCATATCAAAATGATGAGAATAACAATAGTCAAAACACCATGTATCATCTTAAAAATGGGTGTTGAGTACAAGTCATAGAAAAAAAGAATTTTTAAAAGAGGAAACAGAAAATAACACAAAACTTTATAAATGAAACAAAATAGCATATATGTTAATTATTTTTGAAACAATGAAATAGGTAATTTGAAGTATTTAATTTTCTTTCTACTTCCTATTTGTCTCTCTTCTATTTTGCTATTTATTTTGCTCTTATTTATTTGCTCTATTTTGCCGTGTGTGTGTGTATGTGTGTGTGTGTGTAGTGATTCTCATAAAAGAGAAACCATGTGATATTTAAACTTGTGTATCTAGGCTATTTCATGTTCTCAAGTTGCAACCATTTACCTACAAATGTCTTAAGTTTATATTTATGTCAGCTTAGTATTCCATTGTGTATAAACACATTTTCCTTATTATTTCATTAGTTGATAAACATGTATGGTGAGCTATCAGTCAAGAAAAAAACAGAGTTGATACATATAGAAAAGGAGAAAGTTAATAATTTGCAGATAACATGATCCTTTATTTATAGGACCTGAAAACCTCCACCAAAAGACTCATAGCATTGATAACCAAATTGAAGAGTGTAGCAGGATATAAAGTAAAAACAAAACACGATTACAATCCTACACACTAATAATGAACTCACACACTGAAAAAGAAGTTAGAAAAGCAATACCATTCATAATAACATCAAAAAATAAAAACTTTGGTTTAATCTGACTAAGGAACCAAAAGACCTCTATAAGGCAACTTATCTCACTCTTAAAAAAGAAAAGTAAGAAGGACATCAGAAAATGGAAAGATATCCCCTTTTCCTGGATAGGCAGAACCAATATAATCAAAATGGCTATACTTTCAAAGCTGGTATATAAATCTAATGCCAGTCTAATCCCAATGGGAATACCAATGTTATTTCTCATATATCTACAGAAAACAATCCTAAAATTTATATGGAATCATGAGAGAACCAGAATGGCAAAACTAATTCTGAGTAGCAACAGGTTAAAATTTTAAGTGAAATTTTACAGAATGAATTTTGCTGTCTAAAGCAGAAATAAATGTTCTAAATGCCCAGTCTGCAAATTTTGGCTTTGATTGACCTTTCTTTTCATCTGTCACCTTTATAAAGGATGATGTAAAATACTACATATGTAGAGTGCTTCTCAACAAGTGATGAACAAGTAATGGCCAACTGCTGCCATTTAATAATTTTCAAAATTTCAGTTTGATGCTGAAATTTAGATCTGACTTTTTGTATTTTTGGTTTCCTCATTCCAACCCCATATAAACTTTTATAACAGAGTAAGGGTGAAAATATACAAAAAATATTACTTTCTAAACAATCTCTGAAAAAAATTCACAGTACTACTCCTTTTTCAAGGTGAACAATATTTTATGATACTTAATACTTCTCAGTGACCTTTCTCAGAATCCTTTAAAATATTTTAAGCTGTCGTCTGAAAGTTAAAATTTGCAAGTGTTTTGCTATTTTTATATATTTTATTTTCTTATTCTATGCATTTACTCATGGATGTTCATAATTCCTTGTTTCTTCCTTGTACCCTTTTTTGTTCCTTCCATCTTTTACTTCCTTCATCATTTCTTTACTTCTTTCCTTCATCATACAATTATTTAGTTCATAATAAATTTACTAAGTAATGAAATCATGTACTACCAAGTAAACATCTTTAAAAAAGAAAAAAATGGTTCACAGGAACATGGTAAAAGTAAAAAATATTTGCAGGATATAGTGTAGTTCATATGCAGTATTACAAGTTTATATGTTCTTTGATCTTTGTAGCTATAAGTTTATAGATAGTTCTCACATTTGCAAGAACGCAATTAATATTAGGGGGCTGAGGATTTAGCTCAGTGGTTCCACTGCCTGTTTCACAAGTGCAAGGTCCTGAATTCTATTTCTGGTACCAAAAATACAAAAAAATAATAATAATTAATATTAGGTTGTGAAACAATAGTGGGAGGGAATAATACAGAAAAACAAATTAATCTATTTTAGATAATGAAGATGTTGGACTTTAGTCTACCTTATGGAAGAAGGCACTGGCTGATGATAAGGGAAACTGACAGAAAACAACACTGAAAATGATATCCCTGACACAAGTCTAGACATCTAATGAGAATGCTGAGTGTAGATACCAGAAGGTCATAAATGGAAACCTATTTTGATGACCTAATTTAAGTTTCAGGATGTGAAAAATATTCTTCAGACATAAAGCCTACAGAAATTAGTAGGAAGTAGTAAAGATGAGAAATACATGATGTTTCAAATTTCTGATAGAGGCAATGAGATGGATGATGTCATCAGTTAAGAAAAGAAAAGATAGATATGCATTCAGAGATGCAATGAGTATCAATCATTGGGAGATGTACCTACATATATTTGCTTTATTCATTTCTCTTTGACATAATACTGTTTCTGTATTTGTTCCAGCAAGACAGCATGGGGATACCATGGGAATGAAGGTTTAGATTTTAAAGACAGGATTTTTAGGTTTAAAACATGGCTCAAAGGTCAAAGCCTATATATTTTTTGGGAAAATCCCATGTCCACTCAATGCTTTAGCCCACTAGTCTGTAAAATAATTCAAATAAAACTAGCAAGGTATAGCACATAGGGCTGTTGTGATAACTGCCAATATATCTGAAAATGTATAGTATTATAAAACATCTATCATATATGTTCCTATTATGTACAGCTGAAATATTCTCATTTATATAACTAACATTGTATCAATTAAGTACTATTGATAGATTAAGTACTATTGCCACCCGCCCACCAAAATATCTAGCTATAAATTGTATTCTCCTCTCTTTAATTTGTACTTAGTTCTGTATTTGACATTTTACACATCCCATAAAAACAATTTGTATTCATCAAATGTGTGCTGTAGCCATAAGATTTCTGGAGCCAGGGAAGTCAAAAGGAACATTGTGCTAAATATTAGGCATAAACCCCTTGAATTAAATCACCACTGGGAAATGGGAGCCTGCAATTATCTGATTAGAGTGAGATTTAAGTACTTTAGATTGATGGTCATCAAAGCAAACACATAATTTTATATCTAAAAAAGAGGGCAAAGACCAAACACCTTTTGTGAGACAAAGTCTAAATGTGAGCATTATAATATAGGGAAATAGATGAGAATCAAAATTGAGGTCATAAAGGTAAACCTGTGGTGTCAGAACCAGAGATGCAAAGTGAAGAGAAAGAACATAAGGACAAGATCAGGAAGATTCAATTGTTGGCAGGTGGCAGACTGAATATTCTTACATAATGGTTCAAACCACGCAGAAGGGCTAGAAAACACAGGTTGAAAAGTCTTTGTAAGTGGATAGGTAAGCAAAGAAAAAATAAGACAATTTTGATGTATGTGGGAGTGGGGAAAGAATGAATTTGAAGGCAAAAATTAAAAAAAAAAACTGAGGAGTAAACCTGAAGGCATTTAACAATACCAAGACTGGGAACATGATTTTTAGCTTCTACTCTTGGAATTTTATTAGTTACTTGGGCTCTGCAAACGTGGAAATCTGGAACTGACATTTACACCTCAAAAACTCTTCCATCTATTAAAAGATATAAGAGAAAAAAAATCCTCATTAGAACATTAAGAAAAGTTGCTTTTTATTAGTTATACTTTAGTTTTAGAACTTCCCCTCAAAGTCTCATGTGTTCAAAGTGGGCTTTTGGAAGGTGGCTGCATCGTGGGTCTGCTGTGCTCATCAGTGGATGGATTCATGGATGAGTTCATAGCCGGATGTGCTGTGAGGGGGTGGGGCCTCTTCGGAAGAGTGCCCCGGGACTGCCTTTGTAGAATCTCTCCTTCCCCTGTACCTCCCTTTTCACTCTGCTTCCTGGTTCCCCTTAGATGAGTAACTTTACTCTACCACGTCCTTCCACTAGTATGCTTTTGCTTTGGAGCCAGCCAATTATGGACTGAATTTGCCCAAATTATGAACCATATTAAGCCTGTCCTCTTTTAATTTGTAGGAGTAAAGTATTTTGCACCGGGAAGGGGAACGATTTAAATTCTCAGTTTTCAATGGGAAAAACCCTGAAATTCAGAAGGAAGCTCCTCTATCATCTGAATTGAGTGTTTTAATTTTTGAAACATGAATTTCAAGTCCTTACATTAAAATGTGGTAAGCTCGGTATCTTGAAGAAGATATTTTCAATTCTCTTTGGGTAAGATAGATAACCTTAAAATAGATTCCCTAAGGGGCCCACTGGTTATCTTCATCCAAATATAAATCTAAGCACAACTCTGCATTTGTGTGTGTGTGTGTGTGTGTGTGTGTGTGCAACTTTGCATTTCCAGGTCTATATGTACCAATAGGAATCCTAGCTGGAGATGTACCCCAACTAGTGACGCAAACCAAGCTTCAGATTCAAGAAGTCTAGTGAATCACAACTAAAAATAAACAAAAATCTCCACATAGACATATTACTGGAGATCTTAACAAAAGCTGGAGAGCAGGATGAAGAGCAAATGATTATCAAATTTTTGTGCACAATTTTTATACTATTGTCTTTTAATAAAATGGTATTAAGAATTTACTGCTTGCAGGTCTTCAATAAAGAAAATTCTAAAACTTTGGAAACATATCCTAAGCATCGTCATATGTACAAGACCAAAGTGTCACTGATGAATTTGTAAAGGTTTACATATCAATATGCATCTATGACACAACAGAAAAAACTAAAATAAAACCAAGTAAGCTGTAAACAGGGAATAATAGTAACATGGAATCCATGAGAGGGAGAGAGAGATGTTAAATATTTCAATATTTTTGAATTATTTGGAAATTAGGTAAAATCAATGGGTAAATTTAGACTTTTCAAAATGACACCTTAAAATTGTAAAGTAAATACACAATGTTAGCCCAAAACATTGAGGGAAAAAATACAATTCTGACCTTGACAAATACCGGTAAGGGTATAGTGCAACAGTAATTATTTTCTGGTAAAAATCAGACTAGTGAACAAGTTGTCAAAATCTATTATTATTTGCATACTTTAAATGTAATGCATTAAAATGATTAAATTCAGGGAGATATGAAGAAGCTCAGGACTGATAGATGCTGAGTGTTTTTCTCCCATCTAAGTTTAGTGACGCTAGGCTGAAGATATAAAGAACTCAGTACAGAATAGCGGAAGCAAGTACTCACTATATTTAAGTGAATATAATTGAATATAGAAGCTCACTCCTAAAATTAACTGTGCAGAGCGTAAATCACTTTCTGAAACGAGACTCATGATCTGTCAGCGGCCGTGATTGCTTCCCATTCTGGGTCTCTGGAGATCACTTACAAACACCAGCATACTTGATATTCTTAGAGACCTACTTAGGCTATTTAATCTCCTGGGTCTCAGACTACTACTAGTTTTGTGATGTGTTCCCATAAGAATTAGTGAAGGGAATTCTGGAGCTTTCATAAAAGCCATGTGGAGGGAGACTTCAGCTGCTTTGTGTAAGCTTTCATTTTCAAATACTGAAACTTCTCTCTTTGTTCTCCACATGTGCGTACTTCAGAGGCATTATTAAGGAATGATAAAAGCAAGACAAGATCATATTAACCATATAGGTTTTTTTTCATTTTAGAATTGAGCACAATAAATAGTTTTGCTAAAAATAAAACAAAAAAGCAAAGAGTAGTAAGATTATTGCAGCCTGCTTTTTCAAATCCAAATAAGATCATCTAACTGTAATAATTTCAAGAATGCTCATTTACAAAAATGTTAAGTATAGGACTCTCACAGCCAGTCAGAGAAAGAGCTAGAACTCCCTTACAAGTCCTGCCTCTTTCCCTAGTGTCCTCCCACTATGCATGAAGCTCTTTAATTAAATTAGTTTTCATCTCAATATTTCACTGGACTGGGTGACCTTTGTGGGGGGATTAGGTGGGAATCTCAGTCAAGAGAATCTTGAACCCTTCAAAAGTAATACATTAAAATCTGATAAGCACTTCTAAATTGTTAGGAAACACTCATGTAAGTGTTAAAAGCAAAAGTAATCCTAGTCTATGAGATGATATGTGGTCATCATGGGTTGATAACGGTCAGGAACATAAACATTATTGCTTTCTCAATTGAAAATTTGGTGTTTTTTACACAGGACTTATTCAGAGTCCACAAGGCTTGTGATTTATATCAATCTTCAGCCTTTGTTTTTATCTTCCTGGCAGTGAAAGCTTCTGTGGTGAAGCTTTGTTTTTACTTCTGAGCCTCATCAGCTTGGAGATCTTAAAATTACTGAGGAAATGAAATGTGTGTGTGTGTGTGTGTGTGTGTGTGTGTGTGTTTGTGTGTGTTTATATATTAGGGTACAAGAGATTATCACTTTCCATGGTCACACTGCCACTTTGAGAGTGATTTTGCATTTTATTTGGGAACAAACATTACCCACATAAATGTGTAATTATAGAGTTTGAGTAAGAAGAACTGAGATAAAAAAGTGAATAACATAATAATAAAAATAAAAATAAACTTCATATCCCAGAAATGCCATATATGACATGTAGGCGAGGTGGAGCTGGTCTGTGAGCTAACGGACACAGCTAGATTCATTCTATTATTATCAATACTGAGGGAATATTTTGTTAGTCCAGATTTGCCAGGGGCTCAAAGCATAGAAGTCCTAAGGTGCTATTACTTATGCTTAGCAGAATAAAGTGTACCTTTTGTTCCTCTAAGTGGGACGATAGGAGGATTAGGTAACCCTAATGTTCTCACTCCTATGTGAAGCTTTTTCACCAATATGTAATGTGACAGTGAAAGTTTTTCATAATACTAAATAAATTTAAAAAATGAGCTTACTTTGACAAAATCACAGAAGAAACAGAACTGTTAACAAAGTCTATATTACTAGTTGTGTTTATGGACCATGAGAAATATCACGAACAAGATAATAATAAGGATTTTATGCCACCAAATCTAAATTTGAATTTGAAGAGGTTTCAGAAATATCTCAATAAGTAATCTTGTTTAAAATTTTTGTATATGCAAGAATAGTACATAGTACATGGTTCCATTCATGTTTAATAGCTAAAATTGTCCGTTCAATAATTATGAGCAAAAAAAGTTTTAAAACATCATTGGATCATATTTTAATTTTACAACTATTATTTCTTAGTAATTCAGAAAAAGCAAAACATTCTTATAATTTTGGCATTATAAACCTCATGCAATACACAAAAGCCTGTGATAATGGAAAGCAGAATAGTCAGACTACAACTATTGCAACTAATAATTTATCCAAGTCTGTTAAAATAATTGCAAGGTTATAGTTCATTCTAAGCATATCTTAGCCACTGGAAAACTCAGAGATTCCCAAATTTGAGGGGAAAATAGGGCAGAAAGAATTTGATGTTAAGATACATGAAATTATTATGACTTCAAAAATCAGAACTGGTATATGTCCTCATGATTATTTTAGGACTCAATCTTTATTTATTTACCTACAAATGTGGAGTTAAATGAAAAGAGACTATTAATATTTTGTGCGCACATGTGCTAGACATTGTTTTTAAATTTCTTCTATCTATTCAAACCATTTCTTTTTATTTTCTTATCCAAACCAATAAGAAAAAGGAAAGGTAAGAAGCAAAATGAAATGCTGACTCACTAATATTATAGAAGTGAAATTAGATATATCCCTTAGATCCAGTTTTGCCACCAAATTATGGCACAGAAACATTCAGAAAATAATATCCTATCTGAATTACTCCTCTCCATTCCTAGAAAAGAGAAATCCGAAGCAATGACCCTAGTGGTTTTTATGTTCTGTCCCATAAGGCTTTCGTGTCTAACAACTATAGGATTTCCAGTGTTTCACTAGCGTCATATGACGCCTCACTGCGCAGCCTTGGTGTAGTTGTGTATGAGTGTGTGTGTGTGTGTGTGTGTTGCTGTTGCTATTGTTGTTGTGTTTAATCAACAATTGTTATGAAAATCCCTAAGCCAAGTGCATGCTTTTTTTTTAATGATAATAGCAAGTTGTAAGCATGATTTTAACCTTTAGTATGGGTAGAAATATCTGCTCCAAATTACCAGCATTGCAAAATATTGTGAAGCTGTTTGTATCCTGGCAGATAGAACCCAGTGCCTTTCTACATTGTACATTTGAACCTGTCCAGGAGTGGCACATACTGTATGACATCGCTAAATTTCAAGTAGTTGACAATGACATTAAGTTGAATTTATATGACTAATTTCTTTTTTATGACACCAGTAGATTTTGAATTATCTTCACTAATAAGAATTAATTCCCAAAACAAATGAAGCTATATTTTCAAAGGAGTGCCTAATAAAATATGTGTATAATTACATAATCTGATATTGAACTATAGGTATCATTACCTGGAAAAACAATAATTCTACAATGTACACTTGTTCACTAAATAGTTATATTTTTCTAGTAGTTTGACAAAAGAAAACTATTTAAATATCATTTGGTAAACTTGGTTAGAGTACTAAAGGGTTTGATTTCCATTCACTTGTACAGTTGATAGCTATTACAATAATTTAGGAAAATATTTTTAAAACTCTAAAATAACACTTGTATAAAATAATGCTTATAAAATTATAGAATAAATATTCCTGGTGACCAAGCGGTGCTCAATTTGGAGGCATTTACAATCTCTACAAACTAAGAGACTTTAATTATCATTATGTGTCCTGAATAAAAATGCTATCCTAAAGACACTAGTTGTATGAAAGGTAAGATTTGAAGTTCAGCTTATATTGCAGGAAGAAATTTCAATTGACTTACTGCACTTCATTTTAGTTGTGTTGTAAGTTGTGTATGTCTGTAATCCCAGAACACTGAAGGTCAGAACACTTAGGTGTAGGGCAAGCACTATCTATCACCTGTTGGGCTGGATAATTTCCTGTTTTTGTTTCAGGGCATCTAATCACTGTCTGCAGTCCCAGGTACAAGCTTGTATTCTTATATCCTGATCCCCACTGACCCACTGTGAGAAAGCACAAAGTTACCTCAGCCTCTGTAGGGTCAGGGTTCTCCCCGGAGTAACCAGATGGGAAGGAGAGTATGGCTATATATACATATATCCTCTAAATATTTTATCATAGATTTTTGGGTATATTTCGACTTTTCCACAAATTTATTAATGATTCCACCAGAAAGCAATGTAATTGAGAGATGGCTGCATCCCTGAAACTTTATCTATCCATAACCCTGCTGTGTTCTGTAAGTTGACCAGGCTTTTTGCACTTAAGGAAAATAATAGCAAGGAAGTCCCCATGTGAACGGGGACAGGGAGAAGTCTGTGGGAGAGCTGGAGACTCACCTTACCCTGTACACACAAGAAGCAGAAGTATGAACTCGGACCGAGTACAGCTTGACCTATAAAGTGGTTCCAAACAGAAAAATCTCCACAGGACATAATGGCACATTTTATAGAAGAAAGTAAATCTGGAGGGAGTCCCTAGCCAGGGCATTCAGGTGAAGTTGGAATGTCAAAGGATCACCAGATTCAAGAAGTGTAGAGGGGGGTGGGAGGGACTGCATTAAAAATTGGAACCTTGCTATCACACTATCTCTCCCAAAGCAAGTACAGCACAAAATACCGAGCAAAATATCTAAGTTTATCAGCACTAACAACTTCCTCCTGAGAGGTGCCATGGACCTCAGTGTTTGAGACACCTGTCACCATGGAGCTGTTTGAATACCACTGAACACAGATGCCAATTTCAGTAGCAGAAGATAGAAGGACCCAGAATACAGTGTGAATTCTGAGATTGGTAAAAATAATTGTAATCATGTCAGACCATTTTATTGAGTTTAGGGTCTTTTGGATATTATTTAATCATAAGAACTCTATATCTAAGTACTGTTGCACTCATTTAAAAATGAGAATACTGGGGAAGGGAAGATCAATGAATTTGCTCAAGCTTGCACACCTAATTAGTAGATGAGTGACAGTTATACAATCAGGCTGTCTCTCTTTTTTTGAGGCCATCATAAAATCACCATGGCAAGATTTTTCCTATGGCTATAGTTTCTCTATGTTATTGCAGTGAGACATGCCAGTAGTGAATTTTCTGGTGATTATAGATTTTGCTAAATCTTTCTGGTAAGTGTTAATTTATAATCCTAGAAGTTGGATATTTAACTCTAATGGAATTAATTCTGACATTGAAATTTTTCTTACCTGAACTATGTATTGTGTAGTTTGTTTATACACAACTATTAATAAGGAGAAAAATATCTCAGTGAGTTACAGATTAAGACATTGACAGTTAAGGATAATGAAATGTCAGATTTTTAAAATTGTGTTTCTTCACATCATGAAGATATTAGTTTGTAATTTTCTTTCTTAGAATATCTGTATATAGTTCTAACTTTAGAGTACCATAAGGCTAATAGAATAAGTTACAGAACTAATTTCTCTATTGCCTGACAAAATTATTTAAGAATTTCTGACTTTTCTTATTTAAATGTTTTACAATATTTATCTTTCAAATCAGCTGGGCCTAATGATTTGGGGAGGAGGTGACTCATTTTTTTCAATTTTTTAATAGATACAGCTTTATTCAAATTATGTGAGTTTTAGTATTTTGTATCTTTCTACTTCATCCAAGTTATTGAATCTGTGAGTATGGAATATATTGTACACAGTGTCTTTTCATTTTGCTTGCATAAGGCTTAAAATTTTCTTTTTCTAAATTACTAAGGTGGGAGTTTAGGTTTTTGATACAAATCATTTTTCTTTTCTATATGGGCATTTAGTGGTATAAAATTTTCAATTTGTGTTTTATGGCCCAGAATATGATCCATCTTGATGAATGTTCACAGGATCTTTGGAAAATATGGATTTTGTAAAGATTGTGCTTAAGCCTTTATCCCTTGGTGCCTGTGTGGGATTAGTTTCAGAACTCTAGTCAGCCATTAAAACCCAAGGGTGCTCAAGTTCTTCACATAAAGTGGTGTATTATTTGCAAATAAGCTGTGTGAAGTCTCTATAATAATCTCTAAATTACTTATAATATCCAATATGATGCAAATGGTACATAAAAAAGCTATTATACTCTATTATTTAGAGAGTAACGACAAGACAAAAAGCTTGGGTACATAATCAAATGCAAGTATTTTCAATTAATTTGATCTGTGGTTGGTCATGAAACAAGTAGATACAGAAGACCAATTAATTCTTCCTTTATAGGTAAGGTAGACACTTATTTTTTTCTTGGTGTCTTTCAAGGTTTATCCTCTATTTTTGTTCTTCTACAGTTTAACTATTCTATGTATATGGTTTTGTTGTTTGGTATTTCTGGATCTGAGGTTGTAATATGAGTCATTAATTTTGGAAAGATTTTGATATTGTTGTTTCAACACATATGTTACATCATTTCTCAACTTGTTCCACAGTTTTTTTTTGTGTGTGTAGGTGTCATTTTTCCTTTATCTTCTCTTTACCATTGCATTTTAGGTGGGGAAATTTATATTTATAAAACTGAGCACAATCTATTGATATACTTACTGCAGCCACCGCTTTTTTTTTTTTACTCTTTTTGATTTCATCTCCTTATTCTTAGAGCTTGAGATTTATGTCATTATTATTAACCTTGTCTTGTATATTGTTACCTACTTTTTCTTTTACATTCCTTAACATATTAATCATTTATTTTAGTTTACTAATCTAATAACTTCCACATCTATGTCACATCTATCTCCGGTTTTTTCATTGTTTCTCTGTGGATTAAATTTTACCTTTGCTTTTGATACTTGTAAATTTTCTTGAAAGGGGACAATATCTGATTAATAAGAACTAAGGAAAACAGGCTTTTAGTCTGATAATTTAAATATGTAAAGGAGTTATGCTATATTCAGTGTTTGTAGGATCTTGAGTTCCTTGTAATTTATTTCTTGTCTATTTTTTGTAAGTTCCTCAATGTGCTCCTCCTCAGAGATGGTCTGTATTTTGCAGCATTTTCATCTGTAATGCACTGTCATTACTAGATGGAGACTCTGAGGGTGTGATAAGGTGTAGAGGTGAAAAGGCCTTCTACAATACCATGCTTACACCTGAGTTTTTAGTGAGTCTATGACTTTGGGCTGTTATCTTCATAAAAATTTCATGTCATATAGTTTCCCCACTCATTTTTCCCTATTCTGTTATCTGGATACTATGCTTTTAATTTATTTTCATGAAAGTGACTTAACCAACTCTTTTTACCTTCTACTGTTTTAAACAAGATCAGAAAACTAGAAAAGTCTAGAAAAATATGCCCATCTTCTGCTGATATAAATTACTCATAGTATCTCCCCCAGTAAAGTTTGTATTGTGAAAACTGGTTATATTTCCCTATCCTTTGCCAGATCATTATTACCTTTCTCAACGACCTTCGCTATGAGATGTCAACAGGGCTCCTTTGAACTCTGTGAGTAGCGAGGTCCTCTGATGCTACAGTCCCCATGGATGTTCCATATCTCACTCATCTGTATTCAGCTTTCAGAAATTCATCTAATTGCCATGTCAGTGACTTTGGAAGCTCCCTGGAGGAATTTCTCCTCCAGGTGGTCAGCTCCTGGCTTTCATTCTCCATTCAAGCATGTCTTTCCAGATTCAGTGGTAGCAGGCAGTCCTGAACACTAACCTCCCTTATATTGTCAGAGGATCCAAGAAAACTCATTGATTTTCATTTGATCCAAGCTTTTCCAAGATATGAATGTTGATACGGAAGGTTGTTGCATTTTGGAGCTAGTCTCTTCATCATTTTCTACTACTTTTGTACTTCTCATATCCTATTTCCATTGTGTATTCATCAATTTCATGCATTTTTGCATTCATACTATAGTTTGCTACTAATTTACTAGAAATGACTGTGCAGAAGTGAATACATCCTGTAGTTCATCCTCAGAGGCTATACAAGATAAAGTCTGCCATGCATAGGTCAATCTGAATTCCTTCTTGACTTTAAACCATTACGTGTACACATGTGTGAGAACAATGGAAAAATTCTTCCAAAGTTACTAATTCAGAAACAGGAGAGAGTATATAAAATTGAAACATAAGACTAAATATGACTTCAGTGGCTAGAAATCAAATGACAACAATTTGTGTGAAGTTTGATGATGTTGTAATGTGACCTTGAAGATATTACATAAGAAATGAAAAAATTGATTTCACAGACCAGATAGTTAAAGAATTAAAAGTAGAAAATATAATTACGAAAACTAACAACATTAAAATATAAATAAACGGAGTTTGATCACAGGATTCCAAGAAGAGAGCTAGTGTTGTTTTGCTCTGCATATCTGGACCTATCTAAAGAGAGCAGTTCCTTCAATTGTTTTATGTAGTGAGCTACCTGCTTATTTATATTTATGAATGGAAAACTTCTATGTACATATATACCTATTGAATTTATTTTATTTAAAAGCTTTAATTTATTATTTCTTACAAAACAGTGTGTGTAGGTATGCACAGTGAAAATAGGTCTTGTTTTTCATGTGTAAGAGAAAAAAAAGGGGAATATTAGCATCAGTTACCTGTGTGTATTTAATTTTGGGTTTAGAATTTAAATGCTGCACAAATAAAAGTAAGTTAAAAAATTCTTTTTTTCCATTTATTACAGCTTTGGGAGTTTCAGTAGACTTCTCCCTGGCTCATTAGCTGTGCTTATGAAACACTAAGAGTTGAAAAAAGAGGGAGCAGCTGTTTAGAAACGCGAGGAGAGAAATTAGAACAGAAATGCAGGTAAAATATGGGCACTTTGAAAATAATTGTAGTGAAATCAAAGAGGTATAATTTAAACATTATTAAAAAATACCTCTCAAACCACCTTAAAACTCCAGGACCTTGAGTCAATGAGTCTATGCCTCAGCTATTCCTAATGTAATTGAAACTTGGAGAATGCTATGTAAGTTATTCTTTAAAAATCCATCCTGCTGCTGAATAGGAAAATAACTTCTCCTTTGGAGAACCCTTTAGGAGTCAGCAATTTAAAAATACTAGTCACCAGGGGCATCAGTATTTCGACTCATGAATTAAAGACTATCTTTTAGGAAAGAACATCTGTCTCATTCAGCTGCTTTCTTTAATTGTGGAAGAAAGCAACTCAGGAAGCAAAATGGAGACAGAATTATTATTTAAAAATTAATACAATAAGATTTATTTGAATATTCTTCATATATGAGAAAGCAGTATAATATTGTAATGAAATAAATTTTAAAAAGAGTTTTCTAACTTTATTGCCTTGCACTATTTGAATTTCTCTTTTTAAATGAAAGTTCCAAACCAATCCCCACATCTCTAGAAGCCAAATTCTTCATTTCTGATTGCTCTTCAAACCTACCCTCCTTCAGAATGTACTGTATCCTTCCACTCCCCAGGACAGTGGGCAATAGCTTTAATTATGAGACTTGCAATCAAAATGTTAAGAAGTTGATTTTGCTGTATGATTTTGGGACAAAAGAAATGAAGCATTATTACAGTAGAAAAGATGTTACAATATAATTAAAGCTCAAGTGAAGGAACTGGATTAATAGCTATTTAGAAAGATTTATTTTAGAAATGGTTATACATGAATTACTCCTCACAAAATTCCCTTGAAGTTCCAATATCATATTCTGTATATCATTTTCAGCAAGCCAAGCATTTCAGATTATTTTCATGTAGATGAAGAATTATACTTAATTAGTTAAGTATTAAAGATAAAAAGTTCTGGGGCTGGGGATTTAATTCAGTGGCTCTGCCACCTGCCTTGCAAATGCATGAACCTTAGTTCAATCCCTGGTACCAAAAACAAACAAACAAACAAAAAGTACTGAATAATCTAAATGAGAAGCAAAATCATAAGGCAATAACCTCCTTCCATATTCCTATTATATATATAATGAAAGCTCCATGGTTAGGATATGCAGTTCATACAGTAAAATTGTCTCTCCTTTTCTAAACCTTGAAGATTTTTATTTCTCAAGGAAAGAAGTGTTCCACACAGGCCCCACATTAGAATGGACATTACTCCATGGGAAGAAAATAAAGAAACATAGTAACACCTAACAGACTCATCGCCGACCCATCTTTCTAAGCCCACAACATCTTATTTAACTATCCAGAGTCAGATTTCCCCCTCAGGGGTTGAAGTCAAAGCCTCATCTAGTAGTAATCATCCCTTTTGTTATCATCAATTTATCTGACATTTTTCAAAAACTATTATGAAAAAAATAAGAATTTTGAGGTGACCATGAATAAATAATATTACAATGTCACTTCTTGGAAAGGAAGATTTCAAGAATATAGAATGAAAAATTAAGCATAAACCACATAAATCTAATTGGTATCTATAGAAAATTTCAGCAGGCAATTGTGGAATATGCACTTTTCTCAGACACAAATGACTCATTCTCTTATCTACATGATATCCTGGGTATGAAATCTTTAAAAATATTTTTAAATCTAAGACATTTTAATGTGCCAAATTTAAATTTTAAAAACTTTAAATTATTTTAGCTTATAAAATAAATCACAAATTTATACTTAAAACTATAAATAAATTACAGGAAAAGTAATAAAAACATTGATGTTTGAAAATAAAAATATTGTGTGTAGATTTTTTGCATGGACATAAGTTTTATCTGTAATATAAATGCTTTCAGATGACTAAGTGCTTATTTAATTTTATTAAAAATTACTGATTCATAGTTGCCCAAAACTGGAAAACTCCACATACCTTATGAATGAAAATATAAAACAAGTATGGGGCAATAAAGAATCACTCCTATGAATCCAAAATCAAAGTAATATATAGTATATATACATGAAAAATTTCATGAATCCCAAAGATGGTAGCTGAACTAAAATCCCCAGCAGTATATATTTCATATGTCTATGTAATGCTTAAAAAATGATAGTCATAGAATACAAGTCAGTGTTTTCTAAGTGTGAGGTATTGGATTAAATTATGACTCTAAAGGTATAAGAGAAAGGTGTAGGGAAAATGGGAAGGGTAGGGGAAAGATAATAAGGGATAGAAAAAAAATAGGAGAAAATGGAAATATAATGAAATTATTATCTTGATTGTGGAGGTAGCTTCAGGATCCAAGTTCTGGGCCTTGAACCAAGAAAAAAAAAAATCAGCATTATGATTTAGTATTTGAAGAATAGTGACAAACAAAATGCACTGAATTAAGACTCAGAGAAATTGGTTAATTTCTTCCTCATTTTATTCTTTCTGGTGAGTTGGTTGATAAAAATGAGTCACTATTGGTGCTTGATCTCATGTAAGTATATGTGAATTGCAATGATTTTGGAACTTTGAAGATGAGATTTTTCATGTTGAGATTACTTTAAAATATCAATTCAGGGCCAGGGATTTAGCTCAGTGGTTCAGTGTCCTGCCTTGCAAGCGCAAGGACCCCAGTTCAATCCCAGGTATAAAAAAAAAAAAAAAAAATCAATTCATATTTGTTAACATCATTTCTCCCAACAAGGTTTTTTTGTTTGTGTATTCCAGGAAGATTTAGATATATTACTTTAGGCAAATAAAAGTTGGTCTGAAATTTAGTTCCAGATTTAGAATTTTGTGTCCATCAATATCACTTGTTTTTGCTACATGATTGTGGTTACAGGTTTGAAGAAGCAGAAAAAAAAAAAAAAAAAAAAAACTTTTAGTCAAAAAAAAAAAAAAACAACCTTTTAGGCAAATAAATTATGGATGATAAAAGGCCCACCCAGGAAAGAGCTGAACAGTCACACAAGCCTCAATCAGAAGGCCCTTCCCATAAGTGCATGCAGATCTCAGGGAATAGTGCTGTGGTCTAGATCAGCATGGATACAGGCAGATCCCAGCCAGGGATTCACCCTGACCCCAGAGGCTTAGGCAAATCTGCCCAAACAAGGGCCCACCTTGAAAAAAGCTACACAGGTGCACAAGCAGCAGCCAGAATCTTGCCCCTATACCATTGATAAGTGCACAGAGATCCCAGCCAGATGCCTATGCAGACAACAGGAACTGGGAAACACAGCCCCCAGCCAAAGGCCCTCCCAGACAGATGCACAAAGGCCTAGAAAGAGGCAGACCTAGATACCACCTCAGATGTGCTCAGACGCCAGACAGAAGCCTGCCCAGACAACAGGTGAGCTCAGGGATATAGAAGGCAAACATTCTGAACCCAGCAATTGGTACACTGGTGAGCACCAGAGAAAAGACTGCTCCATGGCTTGCTGGGAATTGAAGACTACTGGGAGAACAAAAAGTTACCTTAAAAAAGGCACAGCAGGCTGCATCTGTTGAAATGAGAAGACACATAAAGAAGTACCCAAAACAGACATCCACATCACCTACGGCAACCCCAAAAGGAAATGAGATGGAACACTCTGATACTCAACCACCTGGACTCCCTGAACTGGCAACAAAAGAGGATCTGGAAAACTGAAATCAGAAATAATTTCTCATTTAACAGCAGAGATTGTGCCAATAGTGCAAGACATGATTAATAAATCTACAGTGGACACATAAAAAAAATAGAAGAGCTGAGGAACGTGATGGAATCCTAACACAGGAAGCAAATGGAATCCATAGAACAGATGCAAATGGATTTCCAAGATTAAAAAATGCATTGAAAGTTTACATTGCAGAATAAGCCAGTAAGGCTCTACCCTCAGTGAGGGTAAAATTTCAGATGTAGGAGACAGGATTGCAATTAGTGACCAGGAAAAGAAAAATGTCTTTAAAATAGTAAGAGACCATGAGAAATCAATCCAGCAGCTGCTAGATGATGTAAAGAGGAACAATATAATTCTGATCAGAGTCAATGAAGAAACAGGAGAGAATGCAGAGGACATAAAAAAAAAAAAGTTGCAGAAAATTTCCCAAGTAGGGGAAAACAACTTGACATACAAATAAATGAGGCATATAGAACTCCATCTAGACATAATAAAAAAAAGTACACAAAGGCATATAATGGTTAATATTCCAGAAACCCAACAGAAGAACAAAATTGTACAAGAAGTTAGAGAAAAGAAACAAATCACATACTAAGGAAAGCCTATCAGAATCAGCAGACTTCTCAACATAAAACCTCAAGGCAAGAAGAGGTTGGGGTGACATATTTCAAGTTCTAAAGGAAAACAGTATCCAACCCAGACTGATGAAGCCTACAAAACTAGCTTTCAATTTTTATGGAGAAATAAGATACTTTCATGATGAAGAGCACCTGAGGAACTTCATGAATACCAAATCAGCACTAGAAAGAATTTTTAAACAACATCCTAGAAAGTGACAATGAGGATCACAACCCCAGGAAGCCTAGCAGAATCGATCCATCAGGCATGAAAAATAATTAAATGCAAAGGGGGAGAATCCAACAAAATAAAAAGTCATGACAAGGATAAGTCAATACATGTCAGTTGTAACCATCAATGTTAAAGGTCTCAGTTCACCAATCAAAAGAAATAGACTGGCAGAATGGGTCAAGAAAGAAAATCCAACAATATGTTGCATACAAGAAATACTTATTTCAAAACTAAACTCATAGTCTGAGAGTTAAAGGATGGAAAACAGAACTCTATGCCAGAGAAACCTGAAAAAAAGCAAGAGTAGGTATCCTCTTTGCAGATCAAGTGGATTTGAAACCAACACTAAGGGAGACAAAGGACACAACATCCTTGAAAAGGGAACAATCCCAGTGGAAGAAATGATGATCATAAATTTATATACACCAAACACTAGTGTGCCCAAAGGTATAAAACAAATATTAATGGACATGAAAAGTCAAATAAGCACTAACAATAATAGTAGGGAACATTGATGCCTCACTGTCACTAATAAGTAGATCAACTAGACAAAGAAAAGAAAGGAAAAATAAACAATGAAATAATACAAAATTAAACTCTTGAACAAATGAACTTAACAGATGTTTACAGAGTGTTGGACCCTACTAAATCTGAAAAAACATTATTTTCAGCTGCACATGTGTCATTCTCTAAAATAGACCACAAATTCACTTATAGAGCATGTTTAAGTAAGTGCAAATGAATTGAAGTTATCTGCTGTATATTATCAGACTGTAGTTCAATGAAATTGGGGATTAATAGCAAAAGAAACCAAAAGAATTTCATAAACACATGAAAATTGAACAACACACTGCTGAATAACCAATGGGTCAAAGAGGAAATTAAACAAAAATAAAAAAGTTCCTACAATTAAATGACAGTGACAATACAAAATATCAGAATCTATGGGACACAATGAAAGCAGTCTTACCAGGGAAATTCATAGTAGTGAATAGACAAATTAGGAAGACAGAGTAAGCACAATTACACACTGATGCTGAACCTCTTCTAGAAAAAGAAGAGCAGGACAAACCCACAGCCCATACAAGGGAGGATATTACAAAGGTCAGAGCAGAAATCAATGCAATGGAGAATAATACAAAAACTCAATGAAGCCAAAAGTTGGTTCTTCAAAAGAATAAAAAAATTGACAAACCCTTAGCCAAACTTATCAAAAAAAGGAAAATAAGCCCCAAATACATGCAATTAGATATGAAAAGGGTGAAATGACAATGGACTCAGCAGAAATCCATAGCATCATCAATACCTACTTTGAGAACCTGTATGCCAAAAAAAATGGAAAATCCAGAAGAAATGGACAGATTCATAGATTTGTACGAATTGCCAAAGTTGAACCAAGATGATCTGAAAATTCTAATCAACCCAATATTAGTAAAATTGAAATCATAATTAAAAAGTTACCAACTAAGAAAAGCCTGTGTCCTGATAGCTTCACTGTTGAATTCTACAAGATATTTAGAGAGGAACTACTGCCACTATTGTTTAAACTTTTCAATGAAATTGAAAGCAAAGCAATACTTCCAAATTCATTCCTGGAAGCAAGCATCACTTTGATCCCCAAAGCAGAGAAAGACCCATCCAAAAAGGAGAACTATAGGGCACTCTCACTAATGATGCAATAATCCATAATAAGATACTGGCAAATAGAATGGAGAAGATCATCAAGAAGATCATACACCATGACCAAGTGGGATTCATCCCAAGGATGTAGGGGTGGTTCCATATATGCAAAGCCAAGATAAAAACACATGATCATCTCAATAGATGCAGAAAAAACATTCAACAAAATCAACATACATTCATGAGAAAAACCCTACAGAAAATTGAAATGGACAGTCTCTACTTCAATGTGATAAAAGCTATCTATGAAAAATCAACAGCCAACATAATACTAAATGGTCAAAAATTGAAAGCCTTCACATTAAAATCAGGAACAAGACAAGGATCTTCACTATCACTACTCCTGTTCATTATAGTTTTGGAAACATTAGCCACAGCAATCAGACAAGAGAAAGAAATAAAAGGAATAAAGATAGGAAATCAAGAAATCAAATTGTCGTTATTCGCAGAGAACAGTATACTCTAAATAGAAGACCCAAAAAACTCCACAAAAACTTTTCTAGATTTAATAACCAAATTCAGTAAAGTAGATGGATACAAGGTCAAAATACAAAAATCAAAATCCTTTCTGTACATGAAAAAGAGACCAGTGAGAGAGAAATGGGGCAATCAATTCCTTTATAATAGCATCCAAAAAAATTGAAATATCTAGTAATCAACCTAACAAAAGAAATAAAAAACTTCTGCTCTGAAAACTACAGCACTCTGAAAAAAGAGATTGAAGAGAATATAAAAAAATGGAAAGACAACCCTTTCTCTTGTGTAGGAAGAATCAACATAATGAAAATGGGCATACTTCCCAAACTGTCACATATATTCTATACAATCCCAATTGAAATCCCAGTGGCATCCTTCACAGACTTTGAGAAAACAATCCAAAAATTTATTTGGAACAAGAAGAGACCTATAATATAAAAAGCAATTCTAGGCAACAAAGACAAGGTAGGATGTATCATAATCCCCAACTTGAAACTATACTGCAAAGCTACTATGATAAAAAGAGTATGATACTGGTGAAAAAATATACCTGAGGACCAGTTGAACAGAATAGAAGCTGCAGAAACAACTCCAGACACACTCAGCCACTTCATCTTTGACAAAGGAGTCAAACAACCTCACTGGAAGAAAGATAAAGACTTTAATAGATGGTGCTGTTAAAACTGGGTTTAACTTACCAAAGATTAAAACTAGAGCTATGTATCTCACCATGCACTAAACAGAAATCCAAATAGATTAAAGATCTTAAAACAGATACACTAAGCCAACTGGAAGAGAGATTAGGTAGAACTGTTGAAGACAGTGGTGTAGGAAAATATTTTATGAACAAAACCTCAGTTGCATGTGAATTAGAACTATCAAGTGGGATGTCTTTTTATTAAAAAGCTTTTACACAGCAAGGGAAACCAATGACAGTGTGAAGAGACAACCCACAATGTGGAAAAAGATTTTTACTAGCTATTTCTCAGACAAAGGTCTACTATCTAGAATGTACAAAGAACTTTAACAAAATCTGACTTACCAAATTTAAAGACCCAATCCAAAAGTGGGAATCAGAAAGGAACAGACAGTTCTTAGATGAAGAACTAGAATAGCAAATAAAGATATGAAAAAATGTTCAACGTCACTGGTCATTTGGGAGATACAAATGAAAACAACACCAACAATCTACCTCACCTGGTAAGAATGGCTGTTATGATGAAATCAATCAATAACAAATGCTGGTGGGATTGTGGGGAAGGAACACTGCTCCACTGCTGTTGGGAGTGTAGACTGGTGCAACCACTGTGAAAGTCAGTATGGAGATACATCAAATAACTAGGACTGGAAGTCCCACTTGACCCAGCTATTCCCCTGCTGGGTATCTTCCCTCCAAAATTAAAATAGTCATCCTACAGTGACATATGTGCACCCAGTTCCAGAACAGCACAGTTTGTAATAGCTGAAACTTGGAAGCATACCATTGCACATCATTAAACTTTTATGTTTTTATAATAGGCATTTATTGATATTTTGCTGAGCATATCTGAAATTTATAGTTTTTCAATTTCTAGGTCCTCTAGAAGCATAATCTCTGCTAATTTTAGGAAGTCCACTGTTTTGAGTTAATCAAAATTCACTGTTATCACATATATATTACACACTTAATTGGGAATGTTAATTGCCCACTTGATGAGAAAATGTTTTTTTTAATAAAATGGAGTACTACTCAGCCTTAAGAAATGAGAAATTAGACACTTTTATAGCTAATGGATGCACATTGAAGCAATACTCTTAAGTGAATAAATAGGGCACATGTGTAAGTACTGACTAGTTTCTCTACTGTGAGAAACTGAAAGTATAACAAGGACTAAAGATTATAATTGATAATGCGAAAAGAAAGAAAAGGGACAAAGGGGAAGGGGCAATGGGTCTGGAAGGGGAAAAGAAAGAAGGGAATGGAATTAATATGAGAAAATTTAATCTTTGGCAGGTTGAAATCCAGTTTTTCCAACACCATTTATTAAAGAGGCTATCTTTCCTCCACTGAGGATGGTCAGCTCCTTTGTCAAAGATGACATAGCTGAGTATATCTGCAGTTGTTTTTAAATCTTCCAGTCTGTTCCACTTATTCTCAGGTCTGTTTCTTTGCCAATACCATACTGTTTTATCACAGTGGCTTTGTAGTATAGTTTCAAATTGGGAATTGTTATACACACTGCCATCTCTGTTGCCTAGGATGACTTTTGCTATTCTAGGTCTCTTCTGGTTCCAAATGAATTTTTTGTTTCTTTTTTCTAGTTCTGTGAAATATAGTGTTGGAATTTCAATTGGCATTGCACTGACTCTGTAGAGCAGCTTTGATAGTATGGGCGTTTTCACTATTGATTCTTCCTATGCAGGAGCAGGGGATATCTTTCCATTTTCTTATATCCTCTTTGATCTCTTTTCTCAGAGTGCTGTAGTTTTCAGTGTAGAAGTTTTTTGCTTCTTTCATTAGATTGATTCCTAGATACTTCATTTATTGGGATGCTCTTGTGAAAGGAATTGTTTCCCTAATTTCTCTCTCAGTGAGTCTGTGATTTTTGTAAAATAAGGCTATTGATTTTTGAGTGTTGACCTTGTATCCAGCTACTCTGCTAAAAGTGTCAATTAAGTCTAGGAGTCTTTTGGTGGAATTGTTTGGGTCTTCAATGTAGAGTATTACCTCATCAGCAAATTATGACAGTTTAACTTCTCCCTTTCCTATCTTTATTGCTTTAATTACTTTTTCTTATCTAATTGCTATGGCTAATGTTTCCAGAAACTGTATTGAAGAGAAGTGGTGATAGTGGGCATCCTTGTCATGTTCCTGATTTTAATGTGGGGTTTTCAATTTTTGGCCAATTAATATGATGTTGGCTGTTGGTTTTTCATAAAAACCCTTTATTAAGTTGAGATATAGACCATCTATTCCAATTTTGGGGTTTTTATCATGAATGGGTGTTGAATTTTGTCAAATGCTTTTTCTACATCTATTGAGAGGATCATATGGTTTTTGTCATTGATGTCAATATAGTGTATTACATTTATTGACTTATGTATGTTGAGCCATCCTTGCATCCCTGCTATAAACTTTGTCAGGATGTATACTCTTCTTGATGATCCTCTGTATTCTGTTTGCTAGTATCTTATTCAGGATTTTTGCGTCTATATTCATTAAGGAGATTGGCCTGGGGTTCTTTTTTAGTTGGGTCTTTCTCTGGTTTGGGAATCAAAGTGATACTTGCTTCTAGAAATGAATTTGGAAGTATTGTTTCCCTTTCAAGTTCACTGAAAAGTTCAAAGAGTAGTGGCAGTAGTTGTTCTCTAAATGTCTTGTAAAATTCAGCTGTGAATTCATCAGAACCTGGGCTTTTCTTTGTTGGTAAACTTTTAATAACATTTTCAATTTCACTGATTGTAATTTGGGTATTTAAAATGTTTTTATCTTCAATCTGCCAAAGATTGAAAGACCCTTATCTTTCACCATGCACTAAAGTAAAATCCAAGTGGATTAAAGATCTAAATATTAAAAAAGAAACACTAAACTTGCTGGAAGATAAATTAGGCTGAACTCTTGAAGACTTGGGCATAGTGAAAGACTTTATGAACAAATCTTGAGCAGCCTGGGAAATAGAAGGAAGAATTGACAACTGGAATCTCATATTATTAAAAAGCTTCTGCATTGCAAAAGACGCCATCAACATAACTAAGAGACAACTGACAATGTGGGAAAAAATTTTACCAGCTGCTCCTCAGACAAAAGGCTCTTATCTAGAATATATAAAGAAATCAAAATAACCAGCCTCAACAAAAAAAAAGACCCATTTCATAAATGGGAATCTGAAATGAACAGACACTTCTCAGACAAAGAAGTAAAAGCAGCAAGTAAATATATGAAAAAATGTTCCACATCACTGATCATTCAGGAGATGCAGATGAAAACAATGCTGAGATTCCACCTCACCCCACAAAGAATCGCTGCCATCAAGAAATCAATCAATAACAAATGTTGGAGGGGGTGTGGGGAGAAAGGAACCCTTCTCCATTGTTGGTGGAAGTGTAGACTGGCACAACCATTGTGGAAATGAATATGGAGATTCCTTAAAGGGCTGGGACCAGAGATTTCATTTGACCCAGCCATCCCCATCCCTCTGCTGAGTATCTTTTCAAAAGAATTAAAAGAATCATATTGCAGTAGTATATGCACACCTACGTTTACAGTGACACAGTTTGTAATAGCTAGAACTTGGAAACAGCCCATTTGCCCATCAGCTGGAAACTGGATAAAGAAGATGTGGTTTTTCTATAAAATGGAATACTACTCAGCCACAAAGAATGAGATATTAGATTCTTTCTTAGAAAAATGGACACATATTGAGGATATACGCCTAAGTGAAATAAATAAGTCACACATGTGCAAATACCAAATAGTTTCTCTGGTGTGAAAAAGTATAATAGTACACAAGATTCAAATGAGATAATTGACAAGTGGAAATAGGAAGAAAAGGGCTAAAGGTGTAGGGAAATTGGGAAGGGTGGGGGAAAGGTAACAAGGGAAAAGAAAAAATAGGAGAAATTTAAAATAAAGTCTTTGTAAATGGGTGAATGCAGGAGGGAGTGAAAGGATGGTAGAGACAAGGGGAAAAAATGAGAATCAAGAACATTGTGTAAAGGTACAGTATCCCAATAATGAATGTAACTGTACTGTATACCTAAAATGTTTCAATAAACTCAATTAAAGATATGAGAAAATTTAAAAAATGAAAAAACAGTCTTTATAGACATTGATGGAGGGATTCAAAGGAGGGTAGGGAGATGGAGAAAAGTAAGAACCAAGAATGATTATGTAAAGGTTCAAATTTCCAACAATGAATGTCATTATACCTTAAATGTAACAATACATTTAATCAAAAAATAAGTAAAATATCGTGACATTTAAGTCCGTACCTAATATTTAAAAACTCATTTAAATGAATTTTTAAAGGGAGAAAAAAAGACAGAGACAGGGAACCAGGAAAGGAAAGAGTAAAATGGGTTTCAAGTATAAGATATGTATAATGCTTCATTTGTCACTGTCACTTTCTCATTCCTGAGCCATAGTATTCAATACCCACAAATGAAAGGAAAAGAGGTATATTTTCACTTTTGGCTTTTAGAGGACTAAGTCCATAGATGCCTGGATCTGAGGAAGAAACAGGATGTAAGAGGAGATGGCGGAAGGCCTGGGAAAAAGACAGCTGTCTTGTCATAGCAACCAGGAAACAGAGAGACAGCAGAGGCACTGGGGAGGTAGAAACACTTTCCTAGGCCATGCCCCCATCTTCTCTCCAATCCCCAACTCCTACCAGCACTTCAGCTCCAAACTCATCTATGAATTAGTCCACTCATGAGCATGGTACTCCATGATATAATGACCTTCCAAAATCTCAACATCTAAACACATGAACCTTTTAGGTGACATTATAGATCTAAACTATGACAGTGTTATACATCACTGCCATCCAATACAAACATAATGTAAGATACATGGGATTTTACATGTTCTTTATAGCTACATTTAAAACCTGAAAAAAATTAATTTTCATAACTATGCTTGCATATCTGCACGTTTCCAACTAAGTGTGTAATAGATATTTGATAACAGTGAATTTTGATTAACTCAAAACAGTGAACTTCCTGAAATTAGCAGAGATTATCTAGAGGACCTAGAAATTGTGAAAAACTGTAAATTTCAGATATGATCAGCAAAATATCAATAAATGCCTATTATAAAAATATAAAAGTTTAAGCTCGAAATAAATTGCGGAGGATATTTGCAGCTAGTGAAATTGTGGGTTTTCTGAGAAAAATTATTCTTCGGGTTCTAAGTAAATATCCATGAACAACTGGGGCTGCAAACTCAGTTGCAACTTTGCATGGATAAACGGTATAGTAAAACTATTATTCAGCATATACTCAATACAAAGAAATTCTATAAGATTTTGCAGTGTCTTGTTATTAAATGTTTTAAATCTTTATACATTCCTGTTTTTATTTTAGATTTTTAACATGAGTATATGATCTGTATTTATATTTCATCACGTTGAAAGTCATGTGTATAGTACTTCACATGCTTAAATTGTTTCAAGCATACTTAGAAGTTTTCTGGTAAATAAGATTATTTTTAATGTAAACTTATCAAACAAAATTGACGCTAAATATTTAGTTTTCCAGTCTGAAAAATCAGCATATTTTATGTGTTTCTCAGTCCTGCAAGGGTCGTGGCTTTATTTTGGATAGCTCAATTATAGCAAATAGATTTTTTTCCTCATTGAGTTTATTGGTACATTTTAGGTATACAGTACAGTTACTTTCATCATTGGGATCTTATACTTTTACATGACAGGTCTTGGTTGTCATTTTTTCCCCTTGTCCCTGCAGCAAATAGATTTAAATTGTCTAAATAAATATAGACATATTCAGGTAAGATTTTTCCTATATAAAAATGACTTTATATTTTGTTAGTTTACAATGGAAGCTAGTTTGTCCTACCAGTGTTTACTCATTGAAACAAAAACTGAAAAAAATATGACCAGCGTTTATTATTTTATCTTTTGTTACTTTGACAAAAATGCTTTCCGCTAGGTGGTATTTGACAGTGTAGCATCCAATATGGTTTATTAACTGTGTTCATCCCAATTCTCTACCTCCTAGAGAGCATTCTCCATTCTGATACATCTTCTCAGTTGGGATGCAAAATGAAATAAAATAATTATTTGCAATTTGTTGTGACTTGAATTGGTTCAAATTTTCTTTCATAATATATTAAATGCTGTAATTGCATAATACAAAAATCATTAAACTGATTTCATTTTCCACCAGGAACAGATGTCATGGCAAAATCCTTCCTCACATTTGCACAGCCCCAGGCATTGTAAAACAAAGTTGTTATCACAGACAGCTCCACAGATAAACAGAAAAGTGAGTAAAATTTTTAACGTGGATACTCTCCTACTTTCCATTTTTGTGTCTAATTCCACATTTTTAATAACCCAAGAGCCATCTTAATTTCCTGTTATATCCCACAAAATCCAAAGTGCAAGTTCTGTGACAAGTTATATCATTTATATTCACTGAAATGAAAAGACTGAAAAATAAGTTGTATAGGAAATTCTTACTGAATAAGGGACTTTCAGAGCTTGATAGATATCACTCATGTTTTGGGGCATACACGTAAATGCTAACATCTGTCAGCTTTAAGTACATCACTGAATCTTGCAGTTGACAGTAGATTTGAAGTTAGACAAATCTGGTAAAACTAAAAGTGGGGAAATTTTTTAGCTATTTTTCATAGACAGAGAAATCTTACTTGCATTGTGTGTGGTTTCTACGGTTTTTGTTCAAAAGATAGTAGTTCCTTTTGGGGGAAAACTGTACTTTTTCTTTTCAGTCATTACAATTTCTTTTTAGGTTCCTTGAATGCCTCAAATATACTATTTTTTCTCATTGAGTTTATTGGTACATTTTAGATATACAGTACAGCTATATTCATCATTGAGATCTTGTACCTTCACATGACAGGTCTTGGTTCTCATTTTTTCCCCTTATCACCATCATTACAATTTGAGGCTGATACCATTGAGGATATTACTCCTGAAGCTCCATAACCATCAAACTAAAGACAAAATCTTATCTGAAAATTGATTTTAAAAATGGACAGGGCTGTCAATGACATGAAAGAAGAAGTGAAGTTTACATGAGAATATTGGAGCCTCAGAATAAAATGAAGCCTGAGATTTCAGTTATGTAACCCATGTCTCCCACCCAAACATAGTTTTTTTTATTGTTTTATCTCATTTTACATGAAAGAGTAATATATCATTTTCTTTTTTAGTCTCCTCTTATAAGAACTCTTGTTATTAATGTTTTCTTTTTAAGTTTTAAATAAAATGAATATATGAATAAATTCACACTTTTAAATGCACTACAGATCCAGGTAGGAAATATCTACTCTCTTTGTATATTATTGACAACTCTAGGAAATGACTTTGTAGGGCAAGTCTGGTGCCTTTGAAATCAAAACCAAAATTGATTAACCAAGAATTGAACATTTTTAATGGCTATGACAAGGATAGGTTTAGAATTCATATTTTTATATGTTACTTTAGCACTAATTTAGATAATATTGGTATGTAAAAATAGACCAGTGAAATTTTAAAAATGATATTAAGAATATTTAATATAATATTTAGTCTCTATAGAATCAATTCATTAAAATTGGGGAAAAGAGCTTCTTTAGATTTTATTTTTTTTCTTTATATAAATATTGAGATAGATATTTCCATCCCTTTCAATTCCTAATTAAATTGACTTTTTTTTCTCTTTTGATACTGAGGATCAAACTCACAACCTTGCTCTTGCCAGGAAGGCATTGTGCTGCTGAGCTACCCAGTCCCCAGATTGACATTTTAAATGATATTTTATTTTATGTTATTTATTTTGATACTGATTTCCCTAAGTTTCCCAGGCCCACTTCCAGCTTGACATTGTCTTGCTTCACTTCTGCTTTCTTTCTTTTTTTTTTTTTTTTTTTTTGGTACCGGGGATCGAACTTGGGTCCTTGCTCTTGCGAGGCAGGCGGCGGAACCACTGAGCCAAATCCCCGGCCTTGCTTAACTTCTGAGTAGATGAAATTATAGGCATACACCACAATGTCCAATTAATAACCTATTTTTAATGAAAAGATCATGGTCTTAATAAATTTAGCTATATTTTTGTTCTTACGTAATAGTTTACAACCTTCTAGAATATTATATGTGACATATATTTCCCAATCAATATACACATGCATTTACAACACTGAAAAAATTGCATTATATATGCATTTTATATATGTTTTTAATTTTCAAAGCCAGAAGCTGAGGAAAAAAAAGCTAATGTCTTGTTTGTAAGAATATATTTTTGATATAAATATTTTTAGAAATCTTTATTTTCCTAAGAATGGGAGTTATTAGAGTATTTGATATAATATGACACAATAATAAATCTGAAAAATTATATTTATTGTATATGCTATTCCAGAAAAAAAAACTTTTGTGTTGACATTCTTGTGTATTCTTATCTTGTTCCACATACTTCTTAGCTGAATATTATCAACGCAGAATGATTATACTAAGCAGTAATTAACCAATGATAAAATCTGTTTCATATATATTAAACATCTCATATAAAATGGGTGAATCCACCTATTAGCTAACCATTTTTTATATCAAGGACAAATACATTCAATGATGTTCTGCTACAAAAATAATAACTGATTAATACTACACAATAAAATTATCAAGTGATATTAAAGACGGAAGCAATGGAGGCAAGACGGTGAGAGTGAGAAGTGAAGGGCTTTCTCATTGCCTCTGCATGTCCACTGTGGGTAATGATTTAAACTGTTTGGTCCTCTGTCACTCACGAACCTCATGGGTCACTGCAAAGTGCTGTGAGTAGGATAAACCATCACATATCTTGCTGTGTCATAAAGTCAAGACTAGAATATGTTTTCCATAATGATGTCACTCAGCCTCGCACCTATTAGACCAGAGAGAAGAGTTTGGGAATAACACAAATGGGCATCTCAAAATTTAGTGTACTTCTCTACGTACTGATGATCTACAGCAAAAAGGATAAACTTAAAATAGTGGAGTTTAGCTAGAAATATCTTTTACTAGCAACTAATATGAGCATCTCCTAGTATATAAGAATTATATGCAAAATATTGTAGTTTAATAGTTTTTCACAGTATATTTAGCAAAAATTATATGTTTCTACTCTGACTTGAAGGATTATAAAATAGAAAAACAACATAAAATCAAATTTATTGCTATTCTTAGACATAGGCAAGAAAGGTCTCTTTAGAGGGAACCTCCTTTATAGAAGCATGACTGTATCACCAGAAACCAAGTTGTTAAAACATAGGTGGAGTTTGTACCTTGGGAAGTGGCAGTCAGTTTGCCCAGGTACGATGTGTGGTTTAAACTTTCACTTTGTGACAGCTTTTTAAGACTCCTAAGTACTACTTCTCTGGACCTCATGCGTCTAATCTTCTGAAAACTGTACTTGAATAATATAGTGGATTGACTCATGGTCAACTTGTAATGCCCAGCTGAACTGAGTCAGCATGGTCTGGGCATGGAGGACCCACCTGAAGATTGTTTACCAATAACCATAAAGAGAGAACTTGGGAGGAAGATCTTGGCCTGTTGATTTTCTAGGAGAAGCTTGCTGTGGGTGGTTTACCCGAAGTGAACTAGGCTGTTCTCATTGGAGGAGGAGCTCAGGACCTTGCTGTTGCTGGGAATGGCTGCTGCTTTCTCAGGGTTGCTTTGATCTTTACAGTGAACATCACTTCCTGCCTCCAATGTGGATCCCTCAGCTTGGTGGTACAGACTGTTCATCTCACAAGCATTAGATTTTCTGGCTTTCACCACTGGCCTTGGGGCCTTCCAGGTGCAGATCCTCAATACAGACAAGCATGAGACATTGATGTGGGCTCTGGGCCACTGCCTGGACTTGAGGAAGACATTGCCTTGGGTGGACTCTAAGCCTTTAGCTGGACTTGTGAGAAACTGCTGAGATCTAGACCCTCAGTTCAATGTTTTGGGCTTCTAGTGTGCAGTTAATCTCTTGCACTACTTTGTATTTGACTCTTTAGGTAATTATCATAAAATAACCTTATAAGTTATGTGTTCTATATTTAATGTATTCCCTTGCCCAATGCTGCTGACTACAACAAATACCATCAAGACTATAAATCATGTATCCGTGTATGTGAGACAACACTGTTTCAGAAATACCTGAGTGGAAGAAGTATTTTTTTAAAGGGAAAGTTAGCTTTTTTTGTACATTCTAATTTGTAGTTATAGAAGTTTGAACAATTTTATGCAGTTTTACAGTGGTTCAATATAATAGTAGCTACACATAAGGCATATTTTGTAACATTAAATAATTCATATCAATCTTAAATTAGTGTACAGGCATGTGCAGTCATAATATTCATAAAGATCTAATGCTCTTTCTTCATATTGAATGGAAAAATATATATACCAGTATGGTGTATGTTGAAGACTCTTGAGAGAGAGGCCATATAGCTCAGAACTGAGACAAAATGTTATGCATATATTTTACAATTCAAATTGTGGAAACTTGTAACTAATATTTTCAAATCAACCCTTTATCACACTTCCTTAGAACAGTTTTAATTAAAAAAATTTTTAAAAACCCTCTATTTTACCTACTACATTTTTTAACTTCTTTGAGGTCAGGACTTTTTGTCTTACTCAAATTTTACTTCTGTTGTTCCTTTCAAGATAATCTATGAAACTTTAAGAATGCAAATTTATGAGCAAATTGTAATAAAATACACACATCAACAAAATTTAATTGACTTTTACATTAGCTTTCTATTACTATAACAGTATGGATACTGTGTATATATTTGTTGCATGCTCACTGATAGGCAGAAGCTAAAGTGTATGGTTATAAGTATTATGAAGATTCACTTCTTTTATGGTAAATTTCAGCATCCTCACAATTCATATCTGTGATGGATTCAAAACATGTCTATAAATTATCTTCATACTGTTTTGTTCAAGAGGTGGAGTTTAATCTCTCTTCCCTGGATAGACTTGTTATTAATGAATGATTTGACTTAATGACTTATTAATGAAAATGAGAAAGAAAGGGTAGTGACTGTGTGTCCAACAGCTTCTCTTTCTAGCCAGCTAAAAGGCACTGTGATTCAGCTCTGAAGACTTAACTATCACATTTGTTTATATTTTGGAACATTTAGGGGAGACAAACATGGAAAATAGACCCGAAAAACAAAAAGCAGAAACAAAATTGATACCATTGTCTGTTTGTTCTACTTTATTTCTATCTTCTTTCAAATAACTTGGATTAAAAAATTAATATTATGTATTCTCTACCACTCAATTATATTAACCATAATGTCTAGGTCCTCTGATCTAGGATTTGACATGGAAAAAGGAAACTGAGAATGAATATTTGTTTTTCTCAATACAGGCTTAGGAGAACTAAAACCAGCTCATTTCCTACCCTTATATTAAATAATAATGGGTGTAAGCAAATTTAAGGTAGCCATATACTATAGTTAAATAAACTATGGAATATAAAGCTGTGAATTTTCTAAATTTTTAATATGTTAACTAGTTTTATCATCTAATTGAATTCAAGACCCCAGCCCCCACAGGAGTCACAATCTAGGGTTTAACTGTGCCTGATTTCCTCCTAAATCCTAGTAATAGTCTTTCCTGATTTTTCTCTTCCTGTCAGGACACTGAAAAATCTCTAATCTTAAGGATTATTTTTCTCTTACTATGTTTAGACTTATAGCTTATCTTTGATAAATAGATTTCCTAGTTTTCTTTTGTGGTCCAATTCTTACATTCAACATTATTGTTCTAAAATAGAAATTTTAAAATACAAATGATTTGATTTCACCTTCTAAGCTAAGTAACTTTTTGATTCAAGCTTGTATCTGTCTTTCCAATGAAGTTATAAATCTCCTATCTTTAATACATCTGTGGTAGTCACTTTCTGTCCCTGGACACAATATCTGAGACACACAACTTATGAAAAGAGGTGAGGCTTGTTTGCTCTCACAGTTATAGTGCAAGATTGGCTGGCTCTGGCAGAAATGGCACAGTGGGGGTACAGAGCAGAGGAAAGATGCTCATGTCATGGCAGAGATGTCAGAGGCCCTACTGAAGGAGATACATCCTTCCAGATACATTTCTAGTGACAGATATCTTCCTATCAGACTCCACCCACCAACAGAGCATTCGGCTCTGAACTCCTCAGTGGATTAATTCACCGATGAGTATAACGAGATTCAATCACTTTCCATGGCCCAACTTCTGAACATATAAGGCCTTGGGGGAACATTTGAGATCAGCATGATGACTGGGAAACCTCAAGAAGGAAAGGAAGAGTTCACAAGTTATGAGTGTTGAAAATATTCTAAAAAGTATTATATTCTGATTATCTCAGTTTAACCCTATGTCAAATGATTTAAGTCTCTTAAGATTTCAGGAATTTTTCACCTACTAAACATCTTTAAATTTTTATGTAGTAACTCTTGAAACAACAGCAACAAGTGATCAGCCATTTCTACAAGGAGTGAACATTCTTCAGCTCTTTTTAAATTTATATTCCAGGACAAATTAACTTCAGATTCACTTTTGAGGGCATATTTGGACAATTTTAACTGGTGTCAGGGTTATATCTGCCTAATTATGGCACTGAGATAAATAACAGAAAGAGAGGAAGTTACTTTAAAACACAACATACACCAACATGAAGAATGCTGACCACTCTTCTCCCCCTACATATGAGTCTCCATTTCTTAGCTCTCACCACTTCTACATCTAGATACTTGCCCATTTTTGAATATTTCCCTGGTCACCTGGTCATTACTCCCACATATGTGGAGAAAGTAGCATCACAGGATCTGTTTTCACAGTTAACTGAATTTTCAAAACTTGCCAGTAAATTTACATAAAGTTGGACTGTGTTTCATCTTATCTTCTTACCATTACCCTCTTTCTATTGCTTGAAGTTCAGATTGGTACTCACTAACTCATAACAATCTCCAAAATATTTAAATGTAATCATGATGCCTCATCCTCCTATTCTTCATTCTACCGGCCTTAAAAAGTAAGGTAATTATTTAACAATTATTACATTCTTTTACCTTTTACTAATTATTATAATTGTCTTCTGGTTCAGGCTAAATTTTTTAAAAAACTGTATATTTTGAAATATTGATTGATGGAAAAGTATCGAGATAATGCAGAGAAGATCTTAACATAATTTATCCAATGTTTATGTCTCACATGTTATATATAGTGTTTAGAAATGCCAGTATAGTATATTGATACCTGTATAAAATTCTACATTTTATCACATATAGATTTGCATAAGCATGATATAGTTAATATAGAGAATTTCATCACCTGAAGGCCTTCATTGTACCATTTATTTATTTTTTGCTTTTTCTTCCTTTTTTTCTTCCCTTTCTTTTTTTTTTCTCTTTTTCTTTCCTTCTTTTCCTCCTTCCTTCTCTTCCTATTGTTTTATGTCACTGGAAATTTAACCCAAATCTTTCACACTGAGCTACATTTCCAACACTTTTGATTTATTTTTATTTTATTTATATAGTGTCATAGTAATTTGCTAAATCCTTTGTCCTGGGCTCAAATTTCCCTCAGCATCCCAAAGTGCTGCAATTACAGACATGTACCCATTTTCACAGTCACACCCATGTTCACCAACTACCAGCACTAATCCTTGCAAACTACTGAAATATTCTTCATTTCACTGTTTAATCACTTAAATAATGTTCTGGAAATATCATCTCACAATATGAGATTTTCTGAGATTGAATTACTTCACATAGAACTATGCCCTTAAAGTTCATTTGAGGCACTGTACACAACACATCTGCTAATGTTGGATCATATGGTAAGCATATAGAGTATTAAATTATTTTTTTAAAATTTAAACTGCTTGTGTTAGTTACTTTTCCCTCATTGCTGAGACAAAATGCCTCACATCCAGAGTTAAAGGGGGAAAGGTTTATTTGGCTTATAGTTTGTAGAGCTTTCAGTCCACAATCAGCTGGATCCACAGCACATCAGAGGGGCAGCACTTCATGGTGTCAGAAGCAGCAAAAGCAGTAAGAGACCTTAGCAGTGTCTTTCTGCCCCCTTTGTCCCATCCACATTGCTGGGATGAGGGCAGTGTTAAACCAGTCACTCAATTGTAGTGGTTTAATAGTCACAAACCCCAGCATCACACATTACGGATTCAGCTACCTCTGTAAAAGAAAGCCCCACCTCATCCACATGAGGCTTTGAGGGGCATTTAAACACAAGCCATAATAATTCTTTTACTAAAGACCCAACCATCTGATATCCCCACCAATATTACTCCTAATTTCTTTGTATTCTTTCCAACATTTACTGCAATTACTACAATTATTGGTTTTTAAATACATATGCAGTACTATCTCACTGTGAATCAATTTTTTCTTTCCCCAATAGCTGGTGATGATTCAACCTTTATTAATGGGCTTATTTTCTTTGTTTACCCCAATTAAGTTTATTAGTACATTTAAAGTAAACAATACAGTTACATTTATCATTGGGATGTTGTACCTTTCCATAATATGTCTTGGTCCTTATTTTTCTCCCATACCCTTGCCTTTCCTTCACCCCCTTCACCCTATGGTTCTTATTTTCTACCCAAAAGTTAACCCTTTTTTATTAATAATGTTTTATATCTTATCTGCATGGTCTTTGAGTTTGTTGATGCATGTATTTTGTGTGTATAACAAATTTCTATCACCTTCCTAAAACATCATCATTCCACTGATTTAATTCCCTCTGATAATTAAAGTATAGCATCATTTCTGCTTATGTAAAATCCGTGTCTTTTTTTCTGCTAATTCACTAAGGAGAGTGACAGCTGTGAACAGTGCACATAAAAATTATAGTTATCAGGTAATTAGCTAAGCCCCCCAGCTAATTCAACCTTTTAAGAGCTTATTCAGTGAGAGAACACACAACAGATTTATTAAGTGAACTGGAATTACATCCTGCTCTGCAGTGGTTACTCTGGTTAAACTGTCTTCAGTAATTCAGCTGACAATGGGAATTGCACACCGATCTTGCGGCTGCATCTCTCATGCCAGTTGACCATCTCGAGCATCCAAGGAGGTAGTGGTATAAAAGCTGCAGTTTCCATAGAAGATCAAAACTATTTTTGCTTTGCCATCACAATTGGGAGGAAATCGAAAAAAGCACTGATATATTTAGGTAGAAACAAACATTTCTCTATAAAAACCAGGAATTTTTACGTAGTCTGAAGTCTGATAAGAGTGCACAATTTTTATTGCCTTCTATGTCCTTGCTCTAATTTACACATTTCTAATTCTCTTCAGAACCCTGAACCTATTTGACATACAATGTAGACTTTTAAGTGGAGATTTAAAGTTGATTAAAATCCAGAATTTTACGGATAATATTTCCATGGAATTTTTTTTTCATTTTTTTTTTCATATACTTGCCTCAATGTCAGTGCTATTTTAATATGCTGTGTAATTTAATAGTATCAGAATTGCATGTATAGGCCTTGTGGCCTATACCTGCTGCATATGAGAAGAATTAAGAACGAGGGCTGTTAGATTCAAATCTTGTCCCCGTCACTTGCTTGCAGGGGGAATTAGGGAAAGTTATTTTGGTTTCCCATTTACATTTTCCATTTTAGAATTTTCTCATCTGTAAAATAGGAAAGCAATGGTGCATATCTGACTTCATTTTGGGGAGTATAAATTGAGATGACACATATAGAGATTTAAAAATAATATCTAACACCCAGAAAAATACTCAATAAAAGTTAGCTGTCATTGTTCATATATACATACACACACACACACACAAACACACATGAACATCCAACAGTGAATAATTAAAATTTAAATCTTTAATTTTCAGTTCCCCAAAATAAGCCATTTGTATAAAAAATCCAACAAAGTAAACAAAATTTATATGTGGAAAACAACTAGAAAACAATAGAACTATGCCAAAAACACTAAATGGAGTGATATACCATGCTCATTGATAAGATGAGAGAATACTGTCAAGATGTCATTTTTCCCAAATTTATTACTGATTTAGTGCATTCCAAGATGAAATCCTGGAAAACTGTTTTGTTCATATTGACACAATGATATTATAATTTTTACAAAAAGGTAAAAAGCCCTGAATAGATAGAAAAGAAATGAAAGAGAGGAACAAAATTTGAGAACTTACTTTACCTGACTTTAATAATCAATATAGAGTAGTATTTTAAAAGAATAGAAAAAAATAATTGGGTGAGAATAAAGAGCCCAATAAGAGACTGAAATAAAAATATCAACACAATTTTCACACAGGGGCAAAAGCAATAAGAGGAGGGGCTGGGGATTTAGCTCAGCAGTTCGGTGGCCTGCCTTACAAGCACAAGGACCTCAATTCAATCCCTCGTACAAAAAAAAAAAAAAAAAAAAAAAAAAAAACAATAGGAGGAAAAATAAGCCTTTCAAAACAGTGCTAAGACAACTACTCTTACAAGCACATAGAAAAATATCAAGAGATACTCTAAATTCTTCATAAGGAAAAACTCAAAATTAATTATATGTTTAAACAGAAAGTGCAAAAGCTATAAAACTCCTATGGAACAAAATGGAAACAAGCAAAGACCCTGAGGTCATTGATGACATTTTTTAGATAAACCATGAAAGGCATGATCCATGACAGAAACAATTAGTTAAAAAATCATTAATATTAAAACAGTTTCTCTATCAAGAGATTTAAAAAGACAAATAACAGACTAGGGGAAAATATGTACAACGCATGTATGATGTAAGAGTTATAGAAATATAGATAGAAATCATAAACTTCAACAATAAGGAAACAAGTGACTTGATCTTAAAATAAGAATAGACATCTCACTGAAGAAGTTACTGGTTCAAAGAAAGAAATAAAAAGATGCTAGCTGGGCGTGGTGGTGCATACCTGTAATCCCAGCACTTGGGAGGCTGAGCCAGGAGGATCACTGAGTTCCAGGAGAGCCTGGGCTACATAGTGAGTTCCAGGTCAGTATCAACTACATAGTGAGACCCTGTCTCAGCCCCCACCCAAACAAAACAAAACAAAGCAAAAAATAGACATAAAAAGATGCTAAGCATCACAAGTTGTTGACAAACTGGAAAGCAAAACTTCGATGCGATATCATTATATACCTGTTACAAAACCCAAAATACAAAACATTGACAGAAGTGAACACTGCAAGGATGTGATTCAGCAGGAAAAATCCATGCTAAATGGAATGTATGATTTTTAGGGCAGTGAAAATATTCTTTATTAGAGTGAAATAGCAGTTACATGTCATATCATATATTTTTCAATACTCATGAAATGAAGGTGAAATGTAAACTCTAATGTAATTAATGGCTTTGAGTGATGGCAATGTGCCACTGTAAGTTCATTCACTATAACAAATATATGGGCAGTATTGGAAATTATTGGAGCTTATGAAAACTCTGTGTTTTCTATTTAATTTTTCCATGAAGCTAAAGCTACATTCAAAAGTAAAATAAAATAAAATAAATTGTGAGAAGGAAGTTTGAAAATATTTTTTTGGTTGCAGTTTTTTTAATTGAGTTTATTGGTATATTTTAGGTATACAGTACAATTACATTCATTATTGGGGTCTTGTACCTTTACATGACAGGTCTTGATTGTCATTTTCCCCCTTGTCCATGCTCTCCCCTCAACCCCTCCTTTACAAAAACTTTATTTCCCTTTTTTCATGTTGTCATATTTTTGTTTCTTTTCCCTTATAGCCTTTCCCCTACCCTTCCTGTTTTCCCTACACCTTTAGCCCTTTTCTGCCTATTTCATATGGTCAATTATCTCATTAGGATCTTATATACTATTATAGTTTTTCACACCAGAGAAACTATTCAGTATTTACACATGTGTGCCTTATTTAATTCACTTATGAGTATATCCTCAATATGTATGCATTTTCCTATGAATGAATCTAATTTCTCATTCTTTATGGATGAGTAGTATTCCATTTTATAGAAAAACCACATCTTCTTTATCCAGTTTCCGGCTGATGGGCAAATGGGCTGTTTCCAAGTTTTAGCTATTACAAACTGTGTGGCTGTAAACATAGGTGCACATATATCACTGTGGTATGATTATTTTCATTCTTTTGGAAAGATACCCAGTAGAGGGATGGCTGGGTCATTGCCCCAAAATCAATAGCCTTCTTGTACACAAATAACAGACTCACTGAGAGATAAATTAGGGAAACAATTCCTTTCACAATAGTATCAAAAAAAAGAAGTATCTAGGAATCAATCTAATAAAAGAAGCAAAAGTCCTCTACACTGAAAACTTTTCAGAGCATTCTGAAAAAAGAGATTGAAGAGGATATAAGAAAATGGAACGACATCCCCTGTTCCTGGGAATCAATATAGTGAAAATGGCCATACTACCACACTGCTATACAGATTCAATGCAATGTCAATCGAAATTCCAACACTGAATTTCACAGAACTAGAAAAAAGAATTCAAAAATTCATTTGGAACCATAAGAGACCTAGAATAGCAAAAGCCATCTTAGGCAACAGACACATGGCAGTAGGTATAACAATTACCAATTTGAAACTATAGTACAAAGCTACTGTGATAAAACCAGCATGGCACGGGCAAAAAAACGGATATGAGGATGAGTGGAACATATTGAAAGACACAAAAACAACTCCAGATGTACTCATATATGTTGTCTTTGACAAAGGATCTGAACATCCTCAGTGGAAGAAAGATAGCCTCTTTACTAAATGATGTTGGAAAAACTGGATTTCAACCTGCCACAGACTAAAACTGGACCCTTATCTTTCGCCATGCACTAAATTAAAATCCAAGTATATTAAGGATCTAAACATTAAAACAGAAACACTAAACTTGCTGGAAGATAAGTTGGGCAGAACTCTGGAAGACATTGGAATAGGGAAAGACTTTGTGAACAAATCCTCAGTAGCACGGGAACTAGCACAAAGAATCAACAAGTGGGATCTCATCTTATTAAAAAGCTTCTGCACTGCAAAAGAAA